>NW_018243088.1:29440-39778 GCF_001263595.1 Phalaenopsis equestris
CCCTGTACATAAATAAATTATATTCATATATTTAATATAGGATATATATATATATATATATATATAATTTAATTCAATTTCTTTTTATTTCTTTATTTTAACAGACTATTTTTTTATCTTTTTTAATTATTATAAAGCGTTTTAGATATTAATTTGAAATTTATTTAGTAACTTGTTTGTTTAGATTTATAATTTGAATATACTGTATATGAAATGCTATATGCTTGTTTGAATTGTTAATTTTTTTTATTAACTCATTGAAATACTCGCTAAATTACATAAGCAAGCCAAGTATAAATCAAGTACGATAATTAAAATATTTGAGTGAGCTAAGTATTGCTTAAGCTGGAAATGAATAACTTATATGATCAAGTTAAGTCCAATCCAATCGTTAATCTGCTTGATTACAACCTAAGTGTGATTAATTGTGATTAATTGCTTCAACAAGATGTTATCTCTTGAATTGATTTGTTATTGTTTTCTTCTATACAATTTGTTCTTGGTTAGTTTAATGTTTTTTGATTTTAATAAAAAAACTGTTAGGTTGGAAATATGCTTTTATGAAAAAAAATTCTTTTGTTCTTTGATTTTATTTGTTTCTAAAATTTTATTAAAACATTTGGATTTTGATAAGCAGTGTGAAAGCCTCCTTGAGAGCTTAGAATACCCTGGCAAGGATGGATAATCTGACATATTTTAAATAATTTTTACATACACACAACAAAATTTTTGAATTGTTCTTACCATACATCAATTGAGCCACTAATCCGTAAATGGCAATGATAGATCATTTTGTTAGTTATGATATTTGCAAAAATTTATAATTGTACACGTATGATTTAGAAGCACCTATTACTAAATGCTCTTTTTTTGTTATAAACAAACTTACTTCTATCAGTCATTTACTCGATAGGATTCTTAAATTTATACCAAATTTGCAAAAAATTATATTTGTACTCGTATGATTTAGAAGCACCTATTACTAAATGCTCTTTGTTTGTTATAAACAAACTTACTTCTATCAGTCATTTACTCGATAGGATTCTTAAATTTTTTTTTTGTTAACTAATAATTGCGAGTTATATGTATAACTCTGTGGTTTGATTATAATTCTAAACTTTATTATTTCAAGGAAAAGAATAATATGCCTGACTATTACCATAAATAGAACTGGACAATTTATATCGATAACATTTGTATTTATAATCATCTACATATCATTTAAGAATAGAAAAAATAACATGACATTCAAATGGCATAAAAAACATGAGTTTGAATAGGAGCTATCATATCTTATATTATATTATAATATGACTCTCATAGAAGCATCATTTAATTTGCACTAATTATGACACATTAATATCAATGTCTTTTTCAAACTTATGCCAATATTGAGGCAAGAGAAACTTAAAATTTCTACGCACATGCATAAAGTGTCCCCTACTACTCCTATAAGGGGTTGAACTACATTTTTTAACAGGCATATAACAACATTCCTACCTACCATTTTCCTGCAACCATTTCAATATACATTTTTTTTTCATAATAAATATTGTATATGAGAAATTCATTTGAAATAAAGTGAGTTTTAAGAAACATTCTTGATATAATATGAAGATAATGTGCATGTAAGAAATTTGGTATTTAATTTGAGAGAATTTGCATTGACGAACTCGTAGCAATAACATTATAAAATGCATATAAGAGAATATATCAATCAATGGATTAGATTTAGAAGAAATGATACCATTACTAGAAAATAGAAATACAAGTATTCACTTTTATCTTGGAAGACTTGCCACTTTGGCTTAGTGCTTATAATCATATATTGATATAAGCGGTCCATGTGACTAGTTTATTCAAATCATATATTCACTTTTTTTACAACTTTTTTTTATTGTTTAATAATATTCTTTTTCATTGAAGTATATAAATCATACGTAGTTATTCTTTATTTTATTCAACTACATAAACCAATATTAATCTTTGAAATCTTTAGTTTAATTTTGAATCTAGCATTTGATTAAACTAGCCAACTTCACAAGTCATTCCTATCTCACTTATAACATGACCTTCTTTATTTCACCTTTTTAAATTAAAATTTTAATAATCCAAAATTAACTTTGTTACATAAAAATGCAAAGCTTCAAATAAATTTAAATTTGACATTTCTCATAAATTTAAAGTTTTGTAGTTTACTTATTGTACATATCAAAGACTAAATATCATTTAGCCTTTTTTTCTTGTCTTGTTGTATAGCTTTTTCCTTCCTTTCTTGATCTTGTTTCTTCCACAAAAATCAATGCCTAAGAAAATTATTTGTAAGAAAATATTAGGTTGAGGATTTCTCAAATTGAGAAAGGAGCAATCAGTTTAAACTTTACGTTTGGATTGAGAAGAAAGGAGAAAGAAAAGCCTTGGTTTTCAATTCCTATCACCCTGCCCATGTTTGACTAATCCTCACATTGCTTTGCTGTCATAATGGCATTACCCAGCCCATCGATTTATGCTTGGTTGCTAGTGTTATTCCCTCTACTTGGTTCAGTCCTCTGTTCCTCATGCATTGATATCACTTGAGTTCACTCACTTACAAATCACTTTTCCATTTCTCTCTCGCTCGCTCGCTTACTCATTTCCCTCTTTTTCTCTTGCATCTTTCACTCGATTCCACTTTTAATCAGGTTATCCAACATCTAGTTGACTTAATTTAACTTACCTTAAGTTGATTCAATTTTTATATTTTCTTTGGACTTAAATATTATTTCATTATCAATTAATCTGAGAAACTATTACTTGTTTGCAATGAAATAAAATGAGATGTTGGCTTGATTGGTAGTAGTTATCGACCGATCCTCAATTTTCCTTACATGAATGCATATGATGTGTCATATTAGCGGCAATTAGGAAAGCTAGTAACCATGAGTCATCTTGCATCAACTTCTCATTATACTAGCATGAGACATTATTTCTCTTTCTTTGTTAGTTAGTGCTATTAATTTTGGGAAAAAAATTGATGTCAGAAATTTGATTTTGTCAAAAATAATTCTTTTTTCCCACTGATTTAATTTTTTTTTCAAAATTTTGATAAAACTCTTAGGTTTGACGATCATGTCATTTTCTTTTGGGTTTAAAGACTACTCATGCTTTTCAGCATTTAAGTTCAAGCGATATAGGAATCCTAAATTTTTTGCATACAGCTTGTTACAAATTATGCTATTTTTTGCTCCAAATGCTGTTACTCCAAATATGTATGTTATTTTTATGGATCTGATTTATCCTTTATTTCCATCGAGTGCTTGATGAGTTATCAAAAGTTTGTTGCGCAGATATTTGGTCAAACTATTTGAATGTTTTAATTTAGTTTAAACAAAAATTTTCAACTCTTGATGGAGTTTTGGTATATGCTTAAATACAGCCACTTACAGTCTTTTACTGCGTACAACTCTATGCTTCTCAAAGATCAGTTTCTTCGGCTGTTGGCAAGTTGTACATACATTATCTAGGTAATGTTAATCATCTTTACTCGTGCATTATTTTTTTTTCCGCTAAAGCTTATTGTTCCTTCAATTGTATGCTCTGTGAATTTTATGTTGTTTGCTATCATGAACTGTTTAGTCCATCCTTAGCTCTTTGTTAATACAACTACTACAACAACAACACGTCTTTATCCCACTAAGTGGGTTGGCTACATGAATCATTTTTCTCCATTATGTGCTATTAAAAATACTAGCGAGTGATAAATTTATTGTTACAGGTAGTTACAACAACATATGTCACAGTTATATATATACATAAAAGGTTGTATGAGAGGGCCCAATAGAGGCACCCTACCCATACGATACCAAGTACAGTAGTACCCCAACAAAAAGATACAGATAGACTTAAAAAAAAAAATTAGAACATGCAGAAAACAAGTAGCTAGGGACGAGCCAGCTTAGTCCTGCCTCTTCCTCTAGTTCAGTTTAGTCCTGCCAGAGCGGAGCCAAATAACAGCGGAGCCAAATAACAAATTTTGAAGAGTCGTGTCATTGCCAGGAGTAACCAAAGTATTATTCATTAAGTTTCCATGTTGGGAGTATGCCCCAGCTTTCTTCTTCCGCCGATAAGTGTAAACCTGCCATTCTTCATTTGATGACTTGCTCATGTGATCCTCGGTCTGATTAGATATTAGAACAACAGTGAAGGAAAAACAGTCGTTTTCACAACAATATATTAGAGTGTATGTGAAGTGTGAATTGTCACTTCTGCACCTGATGTTCCTGAATAGGAGCTGCGGGGCTGTCCTCCTAACTTTCAGTCTGAACATTATGCCTTATAGTATGGTCAGAAGATGGGTTCCCAGGGGCAGACACCATTTATTGTCTTGTGGTGATTCTCTCTTCAGGTTGACTGTCTTCAGGTTTGCTGAGAGCTCGTTCAGGCACGTGGGGTGCACTAATAACATGTTCCTGCTTTTGACTATTGATTCTCAACTGTGGGTGCAATCTAAAACATTTCTCTTGCGGCGGGTGTCCATTGCGGGTGTCCAAACATATTGCAGTGCTTGCAGTAGTAAGGTTTTTGTTTCATAATGATTTTTTGCCAATAACCATTGCGAGCAAAGTCAAACAGACTTCTTCTACATCTGGTAGTGTAATATCTCTTTCAATCAAAATCCTTGCAGCAAAGGGCCTTGAGAAATGAACTGTAGGTAAATCTACCTGCAAAGGTTTTCCAAGGATAGCCCCAATTCATATAAGGTAGGTAGGTTAAAGAATTGAAACTTGAGTTCAGATAATGAGAATCAGATAGACGCAATTGAGGGTTCTTGACTGTGATCAAAATTAGAGGTTTATTTGAGCAATTTCATATGTTTGACCTCGATTGTGATGAATTTATTCAAGAAAATTCTTGTGTAATCTTCTTCTACAACAGTTATAGGTTATATGGTGTTGATGATTTTATATGATTATTAATTAGTAAATTGATTTATCAATTTGTTCATCATTTAACAAAAAATGACAGTGAAGTAATTTATTATGTAAGCTTGGGTATATTTAATTCGCTACTAGATGCAAACAAAAGAATAATTAATATGAGAATTCTACTCTCCTCAATAAAAAGAGAGTGAGGGAAATTAACAAATCATCCTATCTCCTATTATTTATTTTTCTATTGTTTTATTCTGTCACTATCTTGCCCATCGTATTATGTCTTTTTCTGATTGTTGTTTTTTTTATTACTTTTCTTCTTTTGGCCCAGCATATCATATTTCCATCCCCATGTATGCTTTATGTTCCTCTAGCAGTCCTTAAAATTTTGTTATGTTACTTTACTCTTCCAAGGAATGCTATAGTTGCTCGTTATTTTTTGCAGAATCCAAATTTCTAGAGATGGCGCCTGGTTTGCATATATTTGAAATCAAATATGAAGGGAGAGACTTCCAACTAAGAAAAAAAAACTAAGAGAATAATAATAAGGTAGCTAAGACAGATCGCTGAGGACTAATTTTTCTCTGTCCACTTCTAAACAATAGTTAGAGTGAAATTCCTATACAAACCTGCAGGAGCCCATCAATCTTAGCCATTCAGAAATTAAACAGTTAGCCTAGAATTAGCATTTAAACAAAAACCATGGGTGCCAACTGACGTTTGATTCATTTAGTCCTGCCATGGCATGTGTCAGGAGCAAGCGGCACATTAATGAACTAGTCAATCACTGTTTGTTATGTGTGCCATTTGACCAACTCAAATGTTTTCAAATGTGTTGAGAACTTACTCAATTCATCTGGGACTTTTTAAAGTCATGAAATAAACCATTCTATGAGCACAAAAATGTTGCATAATTATTTATGTAGTGGGAGTCAATTTGCTTTTTCAATAAAAACTTTGAAATTTGTCATTGATCTTCGGATTGAATAACGCCTATGTTAAAATTTTATTAGGAAACTAACTTTCCTCCAACTTTCCCTTCTCTTTCGCCAAGCCAGAAAAAGTAGTAATCTAGAATTGCAAACATATCGTGACCCGTTTATTCATTAAATATATACATTAATTTTGAAAATTTTAGAAAATTATTAATTTTATAAAAAAAATAATTTTTTTTCTAAATGGCAAATTGGCTTCTGGTGCCTAGAAAATATTTTTTTGCATATATTTTGGCTTTTATAAGTATATAAACCATTATCTAAAGTGAAAAATACTTATTCCATTAGAAAAAAAAATGTAACACCCAAAATTCAAGAAATCAGATAAAGTCCAACACATTTGAAAAATACACAAAATTCTATATCTCTCACAATTCAATCAAAATACATTTATTAAAATTTATACAAGAAATCAATTAATTCCATATAGAACACCATGCATGAATAATGAACGGATTGATAGATATACAATTGAGAAGTTTTAAGTTTTATTAACTTAACTTAATTAATCTTTATCCTAAGCCTCCCTTAATCTCTCGTACCCGCAATATTCCGCATCGTCTCACGCCATTTTATTTGTCGGATGCATTGTATTTCCTCCAAAGCTCCTCGATTTTCCCCTCCCTTTTGCGGTCTCACATGTTTGGAGCTTTCCACAAGGCCTCGCTTGAAATTCGGTCGAGCTACTGTATCAACCTCGCAAACTGGGCGCAGGGCTGAGTGCTGCAGAGCATGATCTAGAGTTTCGAGGCAATTTCTGTAAGTGTGAATCTTTTCTCACGTTATTTGAGACTTTCATTCCCTTCCTTACCCTTCTGATTTGACATTTACCTCATTTTTCTTGTTTTTCTCATTTTTAGCAGCTATCAAAGGCACCAATTTTGTGCCAGAAGAGTTGTAATTGATTTTGTGAGCCTTCGAAAATATTTTAGCATGAAATTAGTGAGAGGAAAAAGTAAAAGTGGTGATTTTAGAAAGGAGAATTTATGCTGAAAAGCCCTTTTGAGGTACATTTTGGCAGATAAAATATCTTTCTAAGTTAATGCATGTTATGAACCTAATTTTATGAAATCTTATGTTTTCTACGAGCCTCATGTTGTCTATACGAGGTGGCGAGCTCGAGACGAGCGTAGGGCGCTTGTCGTAGGGCTGCTCTATCAAATCAGGTGAAATAATCTTGTGTTAATTTATGAAAAATAATATTCTATAGGTTTTCATATGATTTCTATTTTGACACAGGTGCATTTAGAACTTTTTGTATATTGTAAATTGATACCTGCAATTGAAAGTGTGAATGCACATTTACATATCTTACGATACATATAATGCTATGATTAGACTGCACTACATATGACTTTGCATGTGATATGAATTTCCTGTAGGGATTCATTTGTTATGTCTCATGTCTATGCCTATGATACATGTAATGCTTGATAAGGGCTTGATGCACGAGAGATAATTTAAATGTCAAAAGTAATGCTATTGGTAGATTTTAAATGATGTTTGTATGTACATTATATAGGGATGTAGTATTCCCGACTCCGGATATTTATACGAGGACGAAATTCTGTGAACCGTTGGAACTAGAGGTGAGAGAATGTTAGGGAACTGTGAGTATCAGGGGGGCTATTGATAACTGCATGTTGGGAGAAGCCTAACTTTTGTCGATAATTTACATAGCCTTTGGGGCAAGGTTATGACCCATGATGAAAGAAAATGAAAATAGTTGAGAACTAGACATTAAACTAGTGACATTACTAGGAAATGACATTGTTATTATTAACATACTATAAAAAATCTATAAACATGCTTATGAACATACTTTTGATTATACTTATAATTTTATGCTTACGATCTACATGCTACACTATAGTTTTGATTTTTGTAATGTCTGCTCTTTTTCATGTTTTTTCTACCATATTAGCATGTTATTACTTGTGTGTGTAGACATGTACAATTTCCTACGAACATGCACATTGTTTTTTTCCATGTATAAAATTATATGTTAGTCTTGATTTTTTCTTTGAGCTTGTTGCTTATTTTTCATTGTTGTCTTTCAATAGGGGCAACGAGCACAGGGAGAGTAGTCAGGTGTATCTTTGTACATCTTTTACATGATAGTTTCAGGAGCTTGTATGTATGTTTTGGGCTTGTTTTTTTATTATATGGGATTTAGGAGCTCTATATAGTTTTTATGTTTTGGATGATATGATTTTCATGTTTCCGAGTATGTATATGACATGCAATGTGTCACGTAAGTTGTGACGATCTAGTTAGACTAATTCATTACCTACCGGATTTTGAATATAAAAATTAGAATGAGTGCTGGTGAGAGTTGATCTGACTAAATTTTCAGCCTTTGTTGCACCTCGATAGACCCTACCAGGGTGGCTAGTTGGGGTGTGATAAAAAATATACAAAATTTCTATATAATTTTAAATATTTCAAGAAAATATCTCTGATTCATAAGTGAGATATTTGAATTTTGGTCAACGTTGGTGTGGTATGAATTGTTTTGAGGTGAATGCAATTGTCGAGCGCCAAAATTTATTCCTTTAAGTTTGCCAACATGCTCGAACTTTATATATGGGTGTTTACAAGGCAGAAAACATGTATGGACAATCATTATGCCCATGAATAAAACAAAAACTTTGAAATTGCATTATGGCATTGATATTTATGTTAATCCACAGGCAAGCATGCCATTGCATTGGCAAATCCTTAGAGCCACCGAATCAACAAATGATTTTCTTAAAGATTAAATGAACATGGTGGATCTTTTGAATGATTAAAAATGTTGAATGAACAATGCACCGAAAAACATACTGATACGTTGAATATTATATTGATATACTCAAATCTTTCAAGTGGTCCAAACTCATGCCAAGAATTATAATTAGCCCTTAAGTGACCCAATGTGATCATAATGTCCTCCTGTTAGTGATGAATTTCCACAATGCTCTTTAGCAATGAAATGACAAAGTCCTTCAGGGTTTGATTTTTATTTAAATAAACTCATAAGTTTTAATTAGACAACTTTACAAATTTTATTTTGAAGTTTTTTATAAGCAAAGTTATAAATCCCACTGACACTGTTCTAGGGTTCCTAGAAGATGATTAGGAAGTGGATATAGTGGGGAGGTTATTGTGAAATAGCAAGGGAACGATAATATGCGAGATCGACGACATTTGGAAGGGGATAGGAGGCATTTGACTGCTATCCAGGCTGAATAGCTGAGAGGACCACAAAACGCTGACTTGAACGAGACACAATTGCTGAGCGAGATCCACCATCTATTCCTGCAAAAACTACAAACACTATTTTCAAACAAAAGAGGATACAAAGCTCAATAGTGTCAAAAGCAGAGAATTACATCTTTAAAATATATAAACAAACTAAAAATATGCTCTACTAGGTTCCACACAATATATTTATATTAAGACCTAAATTTAACCTTAATTAGAATTGTGGCCCTCAACATACTTCTAAGCTGAGACAAGTTTTAATATTTGTGGTCTCCACCTTTTCTCCATTATAAATTGGCTTCGGTGCTCTTGTTGGGGTATTCTAGCAGCCTGATATGAGATTGAGCTTTGTTTATAAGGTATGTTGGTCACCTGGTGAAGTTGCTATTTCTCCACTTTCAAAGTTAGAGTCCTTAAATCGAGTAGGGACTAATATGAATGTTGCTACACCATATTACTGATAGATGACATAAGTCATTCAAGATATCTTGACACTGTGTGCTTCTCTGGTTTCAACAACTCACATTTCAACGTGAGTTGATCAAATTCAACTATATATTCCTCCACAGAAGAATCTCTCTAGTGCAAGTTGTATAGTTTTATGAACATGCATGTCGGCGTTTAAAAAGGGGGGAGTTACGTTTGGGGGTCGCCCGTAAGAAGCTGTCGGTCGCCGGAATCGAAATCCCGTCACCCGCTTCGGAAGGGCTTTTTAATTTACATATATATATATAATTTTAGAAAAATACGAAATCAAACTGACCTCATATTTTTCACAGTTTAAATGAAAGAGCGCTCTACCTCAAATCCTGTATCTACCCCGAAGAATAAACACAAGACCTGAGGATGAAGCTCGATCAAATAAACTAAGAAAGATATGACGTCCGTTTGGGTCTGCGAAACCATTTTATTTGCCGACAAGTTCCCCTATTTAATACAAATAATTAAATAGGGTTTATTTTAAGCTGGGTTCGGAAAAGCTCCCTATAAGGGCAAGCCCCTATAGTTAATTACATCTCAAATGACCGAAGTCACCTAAGAAAACTCTCGATAAAAATCAGGGGATAATGTCTTCAAAGAGGTCAAAAGGATAGGACTTTACAACGAAATCGGACGAAGAGGTGTGAAGGGGAAAAGCTCAAATCTGGAACATTGTTAAGGAATCCAAATGAAGAGAAACTAGGGGA
>NW_018243088.1:41729-41981 GCF_001263595.1 Phalaenopsis equestris
AAACATCGTCAATACTCCCCAAATTTAAATTCAAGAAAATTCTTCCAACTCGATTCATAATTCCATATATTAAATAAGCACAGAAATCTTCCCATCTAATCACATGAATACTCACAATCGGGCTCACTACAAAGAACTGAACAGCAAGCAGGACTCACGGACCAAAGTCAACAGAGAGGAGGAAAAACAGCCCACAAGGCTCTCGGCCAAGGCGAGGAACAGGGACAAAAAGGCTAACACCTAAAAACGCGC
>NW_018243088.1:44061-68165 GCF_001263595.1 Phalaenopsis equestris
TGTCCTCCCTAGGCAAAATTGATGTTCCGGACGCGTTGGCGCAGTCCGTTTCGTCATCCGGGGTCGCTCGGACGACGTCGTCGACGGTCGGGTCAAAAACGCGTCGAAATTCAAATTTCACAAAAATATTGACCCGCGATCGATTGTTTCAAAAATTTCATTCGAGTCTTCGACGGGTAACAGTGCAAGCGATGTGAATTATGGCGATCGGACGTGTTGGCTCTCCGAATTGCGAAGTTTGTGCGCGCGGGAGTGCGAATTGTGCAGAAGGCCACCCTAAGGCTCAAAAAGGTCCTATAGGGATCCCTTTTGGGTTTCCTCATGTTGGTTTCACCCTTCTAAATGCTAGAAGTCGATACCACACACTTGGAACCACAAAAGAGGACGGAAATAGGTCAAATTACAATGAGGCGGGCACCACTTCTAAGGTTCTAAGATAGTCAAAGGGAGATCCCTAAGGCTAGATCCTAAACCCTAAGAGGAAGACTAGACCTCACTAAAAATGAGGTCAACAATGCACTGTCAGGATTACATTGAAAGATATTTGTATTCTATTTCCCTTTTCATTCGAGATCATGTGGTGATCTTCCTCTTCCCTTTTCGTTGTTGAAGAAATTTCAGATTCTCCCACCACAAGCAAGCAAAACTTTTGAGCTTAATGACTGCTAATTTAACTCACTTGTCTTGGGAAGCGTCTTCGTGCTAAAAACTTCATTCCACTTTGGAGTGATTCAATGAATTCATCAAGATCCAAACCTCGGTCAAAACTTGGCAAGTCGATCTTCACTCTAAAAACTTGGCAAGTCGATCTTCACTCTAAATCCAACGAGTTTTCTCTGGTTTTCTCTGGTTTTCGATCTTCTCTGGTTTTCGATGCTATATTGCTTATGTATTATTTCTTCATCACTCGAAACTTCTTGGTGGAAGGGATTCACTTTTTCCTCTCAATCCAACGAGTCACTATCGCGATTATGGGTGACCTCTCCAGGTTATCTCCTCTCTAAGTTGACAAACTTTTGTTGCAATTGGAGGATCATTCTGTGCATGCCTTCCATTGTAATATCTTGGACACATCTTTGTATGTTTCTTCTGGCTGGCATGGTGTCTGTTTTCTCCCAATTAGGGTTTTGGCGGACAAATAGGGGGGGTTTAGGGTTAGGGTTTTGGCTAAGTGAAAGATGTTGGGAAATAAATCTTTGGTTCTTTTTTTGATGGAGGCATTAATTTGGTGAAAAGTTTAGGTTATGTGGATTGTAAGTTTAGATGTAGGAGGGATAAATACTTAAAAATTAGGGTTTGTCAGACTCTGATACTAAATGATACTGTTCTAGAGCTCCTAGAAGATTATAGGAAGTGGATCTAGCTAGGAGATGATTATGGGATAGCAAAAAAATGATAATATGCGAGGTCAATGACTTTGAAAGGGGATAGAGGCGATCGGTGGCTGTCTAGGCTGAATCAGTGAAGTGTAACATGTAACGCTGACTCTGAGGAGACAAGAGATTGCCGAGAGAGATCCATCACCTATTTCTATACCAACTACCTACATACTACTTATTAAAAGAAGATGATAAAATATTCTTTAGGGCAAAAGTTAGAGAATAAAATTTTTAAAATAGACAAAGCAAATAAAAAATTTGCTCTACTGCATTTTACATAATACTTTATAATTGGAAGAAAGAAAATAGTGAATAAGACCCCATAGAACCTGTACAACCCAATTTGGCGGGAAATTCCCACTACAAAAGGTCTATCGGGACTGAAGGACGTCCCCATTTGATCCAACAATCATATGATTTAACAATCCACAATATAGCGACAACTCTTGTGTTACCCACTTTTGGGATTTTTTTCTTTGAGACTGTAAGTTATAATTTTAAGCCTCTATTTGAATGTAAGCCCCAACCTAATTGATCAGGGCCGGATTATGTGTTAGCTAGCATGTCAAGTCAAAATACCAGCTCTCGTCCTCAATTTTCTTCTTGTTATAAGACGATTGGGCAAGCTAGGTAGAAGATTGTTTGTAGCTTTTTGTATACATCTCTTCACATATTTCCTTATATCTATTAGTTTTATAGATGAGATATTGAATCATTATCTTCATTTAGGTCATCCATTTGAAACTCTAAAAATACTTTTTCCTTCGTTATTTAAAAAACATGAGCACAAAATCTTTTAAGGGTCATTTAAATACATACCATCTAATGCTTATGCATTTACATTTCTAACCCCTAAACTTCATTTTTTATATTTATATCACCTAAATCTTTCTTACCACATCAAAAATACTTATACCTTTTCATGTATGGGTAAGGTGGTAGTTATGGAAACATTAAAGTGTAGGTGTTAGATATGTAAATACATAGGAATTGAGTGGTTTGTGTGTAAATCATCCATCCTTTTATTATAAGACTTGTGAACTTCAAAACATCATAAAATGTACTTTCCTATTAAGTTATTCTAGATAATCATTTTAAAATTCTAAAAATAATTTATTCTTCTTTATTAAACAATATGAACATAAAATCTTTGTATTATAGAACTTGTGCACTTCAGAACGTCATAAAGTGTTTTCTGCTTTAAGTGATCTTGATCATTAGCTCCTTAAATCCACTTAGTGTTTGAGGATCATCAAGGATTCAAAATATTAGTAGCTAATGGATTTGTATATTCATTTATGAATGTGCTAGAATGATATATGCTTACCTTATTAAATGGAACTAGCATGAATCATTTTTGTTCTGCCTTCACCACAATGATTAATTTGAGGTCATCATTAAAGTACTTTGAACTTATCAATGATCGTTTCAACATCATTTTTTTGAAAAAGAAGCCACCCTTTAGCAATCTTCTATTCCTGACAAGTTTAACAAAATATGGTGAATGAAAGGAAAAATAAACACCTCTTTGGAATAACTCGGACTTTACTTTTCAAATTTTTTGTTCCAAAATGATTATGTGGAGAAGCTCTTTTAACCTTCTCTTTCCTATCTAGCATAATATCCTCTAGAGTTATTGGTTTTAAAAGCACATTAAATAATAACATGGAATTCTTTTAAAAGAACAACTTTTCACAAAGTTTTTATTAAAAATGTTTGGCTGTGTCTCATAAGTTCACATTCATTTAAAACAAAGAGGCAAACATTGGTCAAAAGTACTTGAGTTTATACTTTTAGGATACTCACTCAGAAAGGTTTTAATTGTTATCATCCAATCTTTAAGAGAATTTATCTTCACAGATGTTACTTTTAATAAAAACCAATCCTTCTTTGATCAAACCTATCTTTTGGGCAGAAAATTCATAAGATAAGATTGATGAGTTTGATGTATCATCATTTGATATTCAATATTAGTATCTCTCAAAATCAGCAAACTTCTAGTTCTATAGAGTTGAATCCTAGTCTGGAATAGCTTCTGAGAGTGATCTTGGCATATAACTTCAAGTCTACACGAGAAGGTAATGCTTTACTTGTTCACTATGGCACTTGAAGACTATTAATCGTAACATATACCTCCTTATTCTTGATCATTAATTTTTTCTCCTGATAAAATTCATGTTGATCAACTTATTGCTATTACGAAGGTTTGGGAAAATGTACTAAACGTCGTTTACATTCCTTAACTCAATCCATATCTTTTCAAAATTTCATTCTTATTCATAAAGCTTTTCTCCTGAATTTTAATACTATTTAAACTTCACACGTACTATTTGAGGCATTATAAATTAAGAATTAGAAATATGCTATTAAGTGAGCAGGAGAAAGCTCTTGAAATTAGTAACACCTAAGTAGTTAAGTTACCAAAAAGAAAAAGAGCTGTGTGGTCTAAATGGGTTCTTGTAGTAAAATATAACATTGTTGTTAGTCTATAAAGATATAAGGGCATCATTGTAGTAAAATGGTTCACCAAGATTTATTTGATTGATTAGCTGGAAATTTTTGCTCTGCTTGCAAGAATCCTTCTTTCTCTGGCTGTTAATTGTTGATAAATTATGCATGCAAGAGCATTATGTTAAAGTGCTTTCTAATATGGTGACATTGAAGAATTTTATATGGACAAGCCACAAGGATTTAGTGAATTTTTTTCAATTAATTAAATATACATATTAAAGTAGACTTTTTATAGCATAACAAATTCACCAAGGGTTTATTTCAATAGATTCACCAAAGTAATGCTCAAAATGGGGTATCAAACCAAGGAAATCATACGCTTCTTTTAAAACACTCAACTGATAATAGGGTTGTAGCACTTACTGTTAACATAATTGTGTAAGGAGACAACATTGAAGAAAAAGAAGCATGGTGGTGTGTAGATTGCTTTGTAGGGTGGGGATTGAATTGGTTAAGTTAATAATTCATTTACAAGTAAATTATTGTATGTTTTATTGAAATAATTATATGTACTCTAACTAATGTCACAGAATAATATTCAAAATGAACCGCAAAAATGAAAATAAGCGACAATGATTTTTATATGGTTCGAGTTAATGTATTTTTCATCCACATCTAAATGTTTTTCACACTTACGACTCTGCTACTTAAGTAGATAACACCTTTGCAAGCTACGGGCAAAGAAATCCTTACAACACTTGTTTAGAGAGGAATTTGAACCTCACTTTATTTATGAGCAAGAACACCACCTCTAAAATTTCTCCATACTATTAATAAAAATTTTCATAGGAAAAACTAAAAAAAAAAAAGTAAAATACAAGTGTTGAAACAATATCACTTAATGTTCTTGGATGCTTTAGGAACTTGAAGAGCGAACTAGAATTTGAAGCCAAGTTACAAAGCAAGCCAAGCTTTCCTGATTGTTAGTTCATGGAAGGGATTTTGCAACGTAAACTCTAAAGTATTATATGTAGATTTGAGTTTTGTGACCGTAGATTAATATGGTTGTAGTATACATAAAGTGTCTCTAGGAGCCATTTGGAACTATGCTAAGTGGCTTGGTGGAGCCCAATGTGAAACTTGATTAATCATAAATGACTAGTTGAGCATATCCATCACCTAACAAAATAAGTCTGCAATATCCCTCAAAGTTTTAGTAAAATCGGTAAAGGGGTTAATGACGGCCTGCTAATAACTCAAGTCATAAGTCCAATGCTCTATCAGCTTATAAAGTGACACTTATATTTACTGAGAACCGTAGACCCAAAATGAAAACACCATAATTCCCGGTTATAGAAGTTTAACATTTTTTAATGATTTTATTCAAAATTTTTAGCAAATTATGATTGTATCACACTTCAAATGATTTAGATCAACTTTAAAACTTTATAATAAGTTTAAAATAATCATGGAATAAACATATAGAAAGACACATACATAAAAAGATAATTTTTGATTTAACTTGTATAAAAAAGAATAATTTTCCATGCACGCTCGCTCACATGGGCATATGGGTATACACACACATACATGTACGCACACACTCGCGCACGCACACACACACACACACACACACACACACACACACACAACAATCTCATTCTTTTTGATGATGATAAAACTACTTGAAAATGATACATAATAAGGCTAATGTTAAAATAATATTTCTTGAGATATTGCATGTATAAAAAGAAATCTTGCAATTAAATTTACAGGTGTAGAATATACAATGTGTAGAAAGAAATATCACATAAATATTAAATATAGCATTATGATAATATCATATAATAACATAATCGCCCCATAATATTTTTCCTCTTTTGCCCTTGAGAAAAATAGGGTGTGTACATCCGTAGTACTAAATGACAATAAACTGTTCAAAAGTACAAAACTTAATAGCCACAAATATAAAACACTAAAGAAAATCAATTTTCCTCCTTAACATCACCGTGTTCGAGTATGTAAGAAGGTTACTAGGGCCGCATATTTCTAGACTAGTACTGTATCATCCATTCTTAATGGTAATTGATATGACGAATCAACTTGGAGATGTCGTCCAAATGGCCTTGTATGGATGTATATTTGAATGAATAATGATGGATAGGATGATAAATCTTTTTATATGGATACAATTGATGAAGATAGTGATATATTGGAAAAGTCTAGGGGTTCATATAAGGTTATTTTAACTTTAAGATAAACTCAATAATGTGGCCAAAATTTAGATTGTTAGTGATTAAATTTTGGAGTTACTAAACATTCTCATGATGGCGAAAAGGCACTAACAAAAACTCAACTTTGATGAGAATATAATCAACTACAAGGGGGCATGATTGAGTTTTTTTTTTTAAATCCTGACTTATGTAGGATAGAATGATGAAGAATATCTCAAACATAAACTTCTTCAATGGACAAAGTATTAAGTTTAGGATTGTGATCAAGTTAAGGGATTTGATGAGGATTATTTATCATTTTTGTTCAAGTGATTTTTCAATTGCCCAAATGGATGGACCATTGGAAGAAGGATCAAACAATAGACCGATAGACCGAGATCATCATTATTGACAACTAATTCAATATCACTTAAGTGGGATGTGATACAATCGTAATTCTCATTAATAATCATGTTCTTGCAGAAGATACAAAGAATATCATAATGAAATTGGCAGGCACGTTGATGAAGAATGTGCAGCCCATATCTCTTGAACAATTGAAAAATTGTACAACCAAGATCAATCATTGAATCCCATATCAAGGCAGATTGATTGATGCATGATTTTTTTCATATGGGAGGCATTAGAAATGCTTTGTCAGAAGAGGATGCTCCTTAATTTGTATTACGTGGCATTAATGATGGCTTGAAAATTGTTTTATTGGAAAAGGGAATTTTGAAATATACTGAGAAACAATATACAATTTAGAACAACAAACCATACTTAGAGATCCAAAAAAAAATATTTGTAAAAATAACTTATTAAAATAAAATACTTTAAAAAAAAAGAAAAAAACTCCACACTTGCTCACACACAAATTCCTTGGAAGAGTTCCTCGTTGTTGGCAGGCTTTGTTTGGTAAAATTTTAGTGGCTTTTTTACTTTGAAGTTGCATTCATATTTCTTTTACTTCTGAAGGAAAAAAACACTTATTTTATGCTTGTCTTTATATTCCAATAATATCAAGGTGATCATACACTTTTCATAAAACACCAAGTCACTAAGGGGTCACAATACTTAATTGTTATATTGATGTAATTGAGATGAAATTAAAAAATGAAGAAAGATGTTATTAAGGGTGGATGTTATTTGACTTGAGGAGTTTTTTTTTTTTTTGTCAAAAAAAATATTTATAGTTTTTTTGAGAGAAAAAGTTCGATAGATTGTAAGCCTTCTGAAATCCCAACAAAGTTAGGTTGGAAATTAATTGCTGATGAAGAAGAGATCAAAGTTGACATTGCTAAATACTAAAAACAAGTCAAAAGATTGATCTATTTGTCACATACTCAGCCTTAAAGAACACTTGCTGTAAAAGCATAATAAGTCGATTTATGCACAAGCTGAAGGAATCTCATCTCCAAGCTGTGTACATGATTCTCAATTATTTGAAATGAATCTTTGAAAGGGGACATTCTGCAAGAAAAAGATGAAAGTGTCAGACTAGAAAGCTACCTAAATGCTGATTATATTGGATCTTTTGTTGATTGAAGATTGACCTTATTATATTGTACCTTTCTTAAAGGCAACACTGTAAAGTAAGGATAACTAGTGGCTTCAAGGTCAAGTGTAGAATTTCTGTTTAGAGCCATTCCATAAGGAATAGGTGAACTTCTATGCCTACATAATTGCTTTGCAAAACTCGTTCATCAAGTGTGAAAGACTTACAATGTTATTTGTGATAATACATCTGTTTTAGCATTGTTCTTAATCTAGCCCAACATGTTCACACCAAACACGTATAAGTGGAGAAACATTAAAAAAAAAAAACACTTGGGAGTGAAATATTTTGCACTTCTATGTCCGAATAAATTACCAACTTGCTGACTTTATATATATATATATATATAAACTATTTAATATTAATCATAGGAACATTCTAAACTAGATGGGGATAATAGATCTCCATCATCTAGCTTAGAAGGGAGTGTTGGAGAATGTGGATAAAATTCTAAGCAGTAAGATTTAAAAAAATGCATTTTAGGAGATTGTAGGCAGCTAAAACAGGAAGGAACAAACAAGCAGTTGATTTATGTGTTGAAATCGGGAGGAAATCACGTGCTTGTAATTATGACTTATATGCATACGGAAATAAGGCTCTCATGAATTGGTTTCACCCATGAAAGAAGGATGCCATGAATTAGTGCTCTTGTGATCGAGATAACAATGAAATAAGTTACTTCTTTGTAAATTAGTTGTGCTATAACAGGAGGATTAGAATTGAAATTATTTCCTTCAAACGAGTAAGCTCATCTTGTATAAACATTCATTCCATTTGTATCATGGAATCAGTCTTTGAGTTGAAGAAAATTTCTGCAATTTGCCATAGTACAATTTTTGATTTTGAATAAAATGATCAGGAAATGCTACTTGTCTTCCTATATTTCAAACAAAGCTCAAGTCTATCAATACATTTGCAAGCTGGTCAATTATATGAAATTTTTTTAGTAATATATGCTAAACTTCTCTTCTTGACGGAATGGAATCTGTAAGTCTTCAGAACATAATTTGCTAGTGCCTAATCTTCCTTGTCTATGCAGTTGTCGAAACAAAAAACAATCATGCAGCTGTAAATGAAATTCATAATTTCCTATTGATTATTTATTAAGAAGTTTACAACTACCCCCAACATTAACCATTTCTAAGAGTTTTTGCACAGTTCCAAGGATGGCTTATATATCGTTATTTCATCATTGTTTTAAAAAGATAAGAAAAGAAAGATATCTTTTTATGTTTCTTTTATTGCATTTGTTTGTAATATGTTCAGGAGTCTTTTTTGTGATATATTAGTTTTGAAGAATCGTCTTATTCTATTTCCTTGTTCCAAATTTCATGAATTGCTCGGTATGATACTATTATTTGAAGGGCCTGAGAAAGAGCTTTTACAACTTGCGGTATTTGGGGAGCTAAGGGCACTTCTACCATGTGTTCAGCTGAACATAGAATTTTTCGGCCCAGGTGTTCCACAGGCTAGGTTGTTCTAACTTGGAACTAATTTGCAAAAGCATTCTTTAGTTCTTTTTTTATTTTTTAACTAATGTTGTTAATCGATAATGGAATTTTTTTCTATTATCTTTATTTTTACATGTTCAAACATATGCGTGATAAATTGTTTCTGGGCATCTTTTGAATTAACTTTATCTTGCAAATTGTTTATGTGACTAAAAAATTGAGGCATAACCACACCACTATACGTTTTCTTTTAATATTATTTATGCTAAACTGATTTTTACTTTGTAACTCTTCTTTTTTTTGGTGATAGAGATGGGGAGACAATGAAAATCGACACATATGTACAGTGTTCTGATGGAAGTTGTTCTTGCAAATCTTCGTGTCAAGAGAGATCCATTCATACAAATTCAGTAGTGACATTGAAGCTTCATAATGGATTCTATCATGACAAATTTAGATATATGGTAATTTTTTTTGTGTTTGCTACTTTATCTCTTATTCTTATATTTGTCTCTCGTATCTTGTCGCGCCTACCCCCACTCCCACCCCACTGCTAACTCAGACACATAGGATGCAAGAGCTAGAATACTTATATGAGCTGAAACAAAAAAAAAAAAAAAAAAAAGGAAACATACACAAACAAGGATAAACTTTATGACATAACGTGCTTAAATTTTGCAGTGATGCTAAAGGTAGATCTACTTATAATGCATCATGGACCATAAAAAAATTACGGTAATGGTGTTTTGTTTAAAAGGAGATAGAAAAAAAAAGAAGGAATGTATTACTTAATTTTATTCTCTAATTTATTTGTTTTAATTATCTCATATGCCTCATTATCTTAAAAGTAGAGAGGGGACTGCTTGACTTGCTTAAGGAGGAAACTTAGAAAGAAGGGTAAATTGAAAGAGAGAAGCAAAGAATAATGGCTGAAAGTGATTCATCATGAAATATAGAAATAGAGTGAAGATGAGGATGGAAGAACTGAGTGTAGATAAGGGAAGAAAGGAGAGTGTGTTCCCTCGAGGGGGAGGGGGAGGACGGGAGGGATTGGGTGGGGTTTCAAGGGAGAGATCATATTTTCTTTTCAATTTATACTTTAATAGTTACATCATTATGAATTTTTCAATGATCCCTATGTCGGGGTGCAAATAAAATGGCATCTCATGTTTATGCAACTGGATAGCTCGTACTTTTTTTATGGCTCCTAGTTATGTAACATCCTATTATGCCGTTGCCAATGTGTTTCACTACCTTTCTTGCCTGCAAGTCATGATATGCTTGTAAGAGCGTCAATTTTAAACTTTTGTGTATTCTAAATTTTGTTTTCTACTTTTTTTTTATGCTAACAAGCCCTTTGAGAGTTTGACGTTGTCATAAATAAAGATAATATTCTCGAAAAATCTTTCTCGTTTGTGAAAAAAAGTAACTTATAGCCAGGAAGAAATCCAATGTAAGAAATGAAGTCATTGAAAATAGAAAAATAGTGAAAGTAAGGAACACCCTTTGAAAGTAGATGGAAGTGCTTTGATTGAGCGAGTCATTACTGATTCTTTTTATGATTGTTCTCTTGCTATCCTTACACATTAACGCTTTTGAGCCCAATGACTCACTTTTAGTCGTTGACCTCAGGGACAGTTCTATAGTACTCAACATCATTCTTGGCCTAACTGATTTTGCCATCTTTTTCTTTGAAACATTACTAATTTCATTGCCTTTTTCGTCTACTCTAACCGCAATCTCTGCTTGTACTTTGCCAATTTAAATCCCATCCTTTTCACGGACACTATTTGTTCCCAATAGCCCTCAATCAAGTTTGGTTAATATGGTAACAATAGATCACTAGCCAAAGCCTGCCTTACATTTTGTAGTGCAAGGCCGTCTATTGAGTGGAATTTATATAATGGAATTTTATTAATATTCAACACCAATGTACATTTTTTTATTTAGTGCTTGAATTTTCATCTGCCTTTTGCTGCCGTTGATGCTCATTGTTTATCGGCCCTCAAATGAGAACATTAAGCAGCCTCTATATTTCTATGAGTCACATACCTTAACTAACCATCTAGTATTGGAGTCATTCCTAAAGAAGTAGTTGCACAGTTGCTACTTTAGTGCTTTTAGGAGCTCAATTGAAAAAAAGGTGAATTTTGTGAATTGACTCTATTTCTAGCAATGGAACACCGAACCTATCCAATGGTACTAAAACTTATAAATATGCTGCTATTTGTACTGTTTGTACCAAAAACATGTATATTTCACATAGAGATTTCTGATTCACACAAAAAAAAAATCTTTGGTGTGATTGGTTTAAATACCTTTTATTTGTTGTAAATAAAATGAAAATATAATATTTTGAATTAATAAAATGTACGGAGAGTTTATATGATCAGAGAATATCAAAGAGGCTTAATGATATTTTTTCTAAAATCACAATTTGTGAGCAATGTTTCATTGATCGTAATGTTAGGCTATAAATATTCATTTATGATTGAGTGTAGTGTTATAAAGTAGATAATGTTAGTATGGTTATGGCAAAATTAGAAACTATAGTTTAATAAATGATTTTAAAAAAAATGTTGTGGTGGCATTTATTGAATATAATGCCATTGAAAATAGATCGTGGTGATTTGGATATGCATAACGAAAGCTAGAAAATGCAATGTTTAGATATATTGATAAAATTAATGTGAGAGTATTATGAAGGAAAAATTGTGTAGACCTAATATTACATAGAAATTATTAAAGCTTAATTTTGAAGAATATATTAAATGTAATAACAGAAAAAAATAATAAATATAATAATGAATAAATAAAAAGGTGCAGGCGATTAGAGAGGTGCAATCCCTCAGATGAAATATATTGCTATAGTTTGATTGTCTCTTCATTCGAAACATCGAATGAGCGAGGGGAGAACAATGAGATCGGAGTGCCCTAATCTAATGAAAGAAGAAGAAATAAGAGGAAGAGAATGTACGACGCCTCTGTCATGCTTTGATTGAGTGAAGAAGTCATATGAAGAAGATACAGAGGAAGGAAGATAGTTGAGCGACTTCGACATTGGGCGCATGCGACGTTATGGTCGTGTTGAGTCCTACCCGAAGGAGGTGATTCTCGTATGCTCCACTTACCGAAATTTAGCGTCGTGCTCGTGGTCAAAGAAAAAAGTGTCGAAAGTGAACTCTATGCACGTTGGAGCTGTTGAGCCGTGCAGACGAGAAGAAAGGAGGAGATGTGAACTGCGGTGCTCGCGTGTAGGAAGAAGAGAAGGAGAGTTGAAGCAGTGCATTGCTCTGTTGAGTTTAGCCGAGACCGAAGGGAGGTAAAGGAAGAGAGCGCGCGTGTGTGAGTTGAGTAGGATTAACAAATATTGTCAAGGTGAATTTTATAAATTTATTTTAATTAATTACATTAATTAAATATATATGTATATTTATGAGTGTGATATTATTTAATTAATGTTAACAAAAAGCGTAATTGTATTAGGATAGAAACTAGTAAGTTGCAATTTTAAGGAGAGGTGGGTGACCAGATTTCCTTGTGCGAGAAAAGGAAGAGTCATTAATGTTAAGTTTTATTAAATTAATTATGTGTGTGTGTTATTTACACATTATTAATAAGAACTCAAATTAAAGTTACGTCTTTTATCGACGAACTTTTAACTAGGAATTAAAAGGTAATAAGTTTATGGGAATTGAGGAAGAAATAAAGCAAGAAATTCAAGTGAGATAAGGTAAAAATTTAGAAGTTTTATGTCTTGATTATATAAATTAGTTAATTAGTGGTGTTGTTAATTTCATTTTAATAATATGAATGAATTAACTTAGTAACATTAAGTTATCAAACATCTGAATTAAAGTATGATAGCGAGATCAAATTGCTAATGGAAGTACAATAAAGCGAAGGGTTAAGCTAATTCATAAGTCTCTTGTAAGTTAATGTGAGTGATTATTCTCTTTTATGCATTAAATTATTATTTTATTAAATGAATAAATGTTTATTAAATGGTTAAAAACAAGTATTAATGTCTGACATTTTGAAAGTCTCATATGATATCATAAATGTGAGGTAACTAATAGACATATGAAGATACAATTTAAATGATTTTAAATCATATGAAATTAAATTTAAATGTTTAAGGCATATAAGATTACCTCCAGGTGGTACTAATAGGAGATGTAATGTACCTGTGCACGTTAAAAGAAATGGTAGAAGTGTATCTTTAGGTACAATTTGAGGGTATATTTGGGTACGATTTTGAGGGTGTCTTTGGACATTTTTAAGGATATATTCAGGTATGACAGTAATTTTGTGATGACTATTAAAAAAATTAAAATGGTAATTTCTTAAAGTGAAATGGGAGAGAATAAAGTTTAAAGTGAAAATTTAAGGTTTTATAAAGAAAGGAGTTGCATTTTTTTTGTCATTTTTGCAAAACATAAGTATCATAATTTAATGCATAGTAGATTATAGTTACTCACTAAGTCATAGCTTACGGTTGCAATTAATATTTTCTTTTAGGAGAAGAAAAGTTTTAGGTTGATATGTCTGGTAGGAAATACTTGATTTACAGGAACATGACTGCAACTGATAGATACTAGTATGATATATTTGTGATTTTTTTTTGTACTATTTCTTTTGGGTAGATATATACTGTTGTGAGGATTGAGATTTTACTTGCAGATTTTCTGTTACTGTTGAATTTTAAATTTTTTTATTGTATCCGTGGATTATTAACAACTTTTTTATATATATTGGAATCTTTAAAAATGTGGATAGTTGCTAAAAATGTTTGACCGCAGTATCCACTTTAGTTAATTCCAAGCAACAAGTCAGGTCGCGAGATTAGATATCTTAGACAAAATTTAATCTAATTAAATTACAAAAGGAGTAGTCATAAGGTTAATGATGATGATGATGGTGTTGATAACATCTTAGAACCTCACAAGTAGACCTAAATTTGCTTGGTATACGTGGACCACTCTAATTAGTCTAGATGAACTTAAATTAATGAGTAGAGTGCCTAAATAGTCTCTTGACTATTTACATGGAGCCATTTTTGTTCCATTGTCTATAAAAATGTCAATTTAATCCTTAGACTCTTAATATGGGCTGAATAGTCCTCAGAGAGGACTTATTTAATCTCATTTAAAAGAGTTTGGGGATTAAATTGATATTTTTATCGAATTCTAGACTGAAATGACCCCCAACAAAGCGTCCGAGGACCATTTTGACACTTTTCGCTTAAACGAACTATTTTAATGAAACAAGGCTTGTACTATTTTTTTTTAACCTAATTAAATTTAGTAGTCTGCATCTATCTTTAAGACGATGGTGGTATCAATAAAATCCTTCAAAGTGAATAAAATAAATTTTGTTTTGGTTGAACTCAATAAAATCCTCCATTTTGGTCCGTATCGATCGCATAATTTGATTGACCCAAATATGCCTATTTTGTTCTTGAAACTTGAAAGAAGCAAAAAGAGCTTGATTGGATCAAACAAGTGCAATTTGTTCTCAGGTAAAATCCTAAACAATCTATTTAGTTGAGTTGCTCTGATTTGTAGCTCAAGCATTATAAATGAGTCTATGTATCTAAAACCAACCTAATTAGGCTGAAATCAATCTAAGTTTGTATCATTTGTTTAGTCATTTATTCAACCTTGATTTAGCCCGAAGGATTCCATTAAGCACTTGTTTAATATATATTGTCTTTGTTCTTCAAAATGGAGTTTAAATGTTTTAATACATATAATATAAAAAGAAATATACTCTTTATTTGCAATGGATAAAATTTGTGTTGAATTGTTGCTAACTCCACAATTGGCAAGTTGACATATATATAGGGTTGGCGACTATGCTGTGACATGGAAGAAGGCTGGTGGTAAGGCTGCAACTGGGAAGGGAGATGGTTGGCAGTTGGGCTATAGCAGGGAAGGGAGGTGGCTGGCGGCTGGTGTACAGCTGGGAAGGGGAAGGCTGACATTGAGGCTACATGAGACACAACAAAAAGGGGGGAGGCTGGGTGGTAGGCAACTGCAGTAAATCAATGAGTTGGCTGCAACGAGTATGGTGATGGAGGTAGTGGAGAGAAGATTGTGGAGGATGTGGGAAGGTTTAGGATAATCCTCATCTCAGATTAGATACAATCAGAGCACCACTCGTCATCAAATACAACCCTAAAAGGGAAAATCTGGACTCCGACGACTGTCCTAATAGAAAATATGAAGAAAACTAACCCTAAACACAAAGAAAATAATATACATAGTACTAGGTAATATGATGGGGCTGCCCTCTTGGGTGGCAGCCCTAAACCTCTAGGAGGGCTAGCCGGCTCCTCCTTTTCATCCATCTGAGCTGGTTCAAGCATCCATCGGTCCAGACTGGTCTTGGCAGCCCTATGCTGTCGCGTCCCGTATACTTGCAGGAGACACTCCATGTCAAAAGGTTTGATTAGTATTCGGATCCTTTTGCTTAAACACCTAGTGCTAATCAATGCTAGCTTTTGAAACTTGATTACAACACAAATCTTTTTCTTTTTGGCCTTACATAAATCAAATGCGTCTTAATAACTCTGGTTGATTAAATTATGATAAGGAATTGTATTGCTCTAATGAAACCATGGGAGCTAGAGAACACCTAGTGCTAATCAATGCTAGCTTTTGAAACTTGATTAAAACACAAATCTTTTTCTTTTTGGCCTTACATAAAGCAAATGCGTCTTAATAACTCTGGTTGATTAAATTATGATAAGGAATTGTATTGCTCTAATGAAACCATGGGAGCTAGAGAAGACTTGTTTCTTAACAATTAAGTTGGGTTGGCTACAATAAATTTAGGGGCAAAAGCAAAATAAATAAATAAATAAATTGCATTTGTTTAATATTATTATACTTTGATAAATAAATTTTTGTGGGATGCTTTTAACGTTTCATAGATAGCTTATCATATGAAAGCTTGGTTAGCTTTATTTACTGATGTTTCTATACTCTTGGTTATTATATGTGCTCTCCTGTACCTTATATGCTTTTTGATCTGGTGCAATGTACTTGGCAGGATGCTCGTCCTCAACTAGTTATTGCTCCTAATGCTGGCATCGCTGCATATCCTAGTTGGTTGCCATCCATTGTACGTTCATTTCTTTAAAGCTATGCTTTGAAGATATTTGATAAACTGCTATTATTTATCCTTTCAATTGCAAAACATGATTCCTGCAAAGGAGTTAAGTATACATCAAGCATTCCTAAGTTGATCCAGTTGCTAACCTCTTAATGTTGTCAAGAGCCGATATGAGGCTATGGAAATTCTTTTTTTGGAATGACCTGTGAATTGAAATACAGGTGCTTAAATTGACTTCTTTTTCTGTAGATAAATTCTCTCAAATTTTGCTTGTCCTTAATGTTGATAATAAATTCTCTCTATTCTAGTTTCCTATTCAAGAGCTGGCCATTCCTATGACACAGAAAATAAGGATATCTCCTAGAAATATATTAGCACAACTTTCTCATAAAAATTTTTGCTCATTTATCAATGACTACGGCTATAGAATTATTTTATCTTTTGCATCGTATGAACTAGGAATAATCATCATGAGAAATATAGAAAGATATATACACGTCTTAAGGGGAAGATTACAAGGCCTAACTATAACTGACTAGCATTAGTTTGGTGAAGAAGATTAGCAAGTAGGGTATAAAACATTAACAAGTAGGTCCCACACTCGAGGGATCTAAAGTTAACTTTTGATAGGCACGATTGATGTTTTTTATGTTTTAACATTTGTGGATGGCAATGTTTTAATTTTAATGATCATGTTAATGAATGTTGAAACTACATTACATAGTTTATGTTGTCATTTATGATCATAAATTTAAATTGGTACTAACAATTAATATTTTTGGATAGACTCTTTTGGATCCAACAAAAATGAAAGTGTTTGGATGGGTTATAATATACAACCTAATTTCTAAGCAGATTATCAAAATGAGATTCGTTTTGTTGTTGGTGTTGATGATGATGCTAATCATATCTTGTTTGATCTATATTCTTAAGTTGAATAACTCATGTATACATGTTGGAAGACGACCTCACCACTATTTACTTCAACAAGCCATCATAGATAGAAATGGGGTCTATCTTGTTTACAGTATTCAATGTAGTGTTTTCACCACTTCAATATTTATTTTTTATTTCCAATCTTTTTTTTTAAGAATTCGAGGCAATGTTTTAAGTTTTTTCCCTCTGTGTAGCTTGTTATTCGGCAATTGTTAAAAGAAATATTCAAAGGTACAAATTTTAGAAGAAGGGGCAAGCTTTAAGAGTATTTTCTTTCTTTTTTTTACCCATTCTTATTTTTGGAGAAAGAGAACCTTTCTATTAATGGTTCTTGGTTTTCTTCTTGTCTTTGTTCATTTTTTTACGGTGATTGCCATTATTATTTGTTTGGCTGAGATCTAGGATAAAAAATAGGTAGATTTTACTCGCAAGTTTTCAATGAAGCCTTGAAATTTACTTAATCAATGTTTGTCTCTGTAGGGCTTACTCTAAAATTATATGACATTTAAACTTTGATGTGTACACTTACCCAAATTATCCTTGGCGTTATCTCAAACTATCATTTCTTTCATCAATTTTTAACAACCCATGTGATAAACTCACTATGAATTAATCTATTAAACTATCCCATACTATGTCTTGATGTTTAATTCTTTTTAGGCTTGCCAAAAGCTGATGGTTGAGTTTAATTAAGCAAAGGCAACCTTGTCATGAGCGCCATATCCAAATAAGGTGAATTCAATCTCTATTTGATCAATCCTTGCATCTTCCGTCTTAAACACCATTTGTCCTATTTTAATTTAGTTTCACCTTTGCTCCACCTTGAATAGTCTTGCTCTCCCTTTATATTCGTTAGTTACTACTTAATACCAGAGTTAACCAAACGATAATGAGAATTGCAAGTTTTATCATGGAAAGAAAAAAGGGGTTACAACGCACCGAAATAGGAACTAACAATAGAAACTCAATACTAACTCCAAATAGGGCACGGTTTGATGAAGGTGGTGGTGCAATTGGAGGAGGAATAGTGAATATGAATGAAGGGGAGGGGGGACAACAATTGGGGAACGTGAAGGGGGGGGAAATGGATGGCAGCAAAGTTATGTCATGGGATTTCAACAAGGCTGTGCCAATGGTGGGTTCATGGCAGAGGAATTGTGGCTTAAGTGGAGTTGCAACAAGGATTTGGTGGCTGGAAAGGATGGGCGGCGGCTGGACAACAGCAAGATTGTCGACAGAACAATTCTGGCAGGGATGGCAATAGGTCAGACGGCTAAGATGAAGGTTGGGGATGGCAGCAAAGTGATGTCGTGGGATTGCAACAAGGCTGCGGCAGTGGTGGGTTCATGGTAGATGAATTGTGGCTGAAGAGGAGTTGCAACAAGGATTCGATGGCTGGAAAGGATGGGCGGCGGTTGGACAACAGCAAGATTGTCGACAGAACAATTCTGAAAGGGATGGCAACAGGTCAGATGGCTAAGATAAAGGTTGGGGAAGCATAAAAGGGGGTTGTTAGGTGGTTGGAAAGTGGATGACAACAAAGTTGTGGTGTGGGGCTGCACCAAGATGGTAGCAGCAGAATCATGGCTGGAGAGAAGCGACATTAAGAATTTGGTTGTCGGAAGGGATGGGCGACGAGTGGACAACAACATGACTGCCGACAGAGCAATTCTGGTAGGGATGACAGTAGGTTGAGTGGCTGGAATGATGGTTTGGGAAGTAGGGAAGGGCAGATAAATACCACCTCAAGACGATTTTGAATACAACCATAGGAGGGGAATCCTTGACCCTGACGGCAGTATTGACATAAAATTGAATCAAAACTAAATCTAGAACACTCAAAACATATAAATACTATTAGGCGAAAAAGGAGTGGTCCACTCCTTTTGGGTGACAACTCTTGACCTCAAGAGGGTTGGTCCCTCCTGTTTCCAACTGGACCAGTCCAATGGGCTAGGTCCCTCTACTGGTTGGTCCAGTCTTTGCTTTCGCGTCAATCTCTTAAGATTGGAGGAGTTTTGATCTCATTTGTTAAAGCTTCTGTGTCCTCGTAGTATGGAGTATAATTTGCTACATTGAAGGTAGCAGAGATGTAATCCCCTCATAATTTAACCTTGTAAGTGTTGTCATTTAACTTCCTGAGGATTTTGAAAGTTCGTCTGCTCTGGGCTTGAGTTTCCTGAGTGATCCATGTGAAAATCTTTCTTCAGTTTGATCCAAACTAGATTACCCTCCTAGAAGGTCACCTTCTTGGATTTATTAGCTTGTGCATCTGGTGTGGAAGATGTTATGCCTCAATCAAGAGTGCTCCTTCTGGGTTTTATTCTGCATTACTCTCCTCACAACGAGTATCTAACCCTCATCTCCCTGGAGCTAGTACTTTTCATCTTGTTCTTTAGCTGCCTCCTTATCACTCACTTCCTTCACGACACCCTGCTTTGTGAAGACAAATCCTGACTTGTCTGGCAACTGAAGGCGATGTGCCCATATCCGTGGCATCAGAAGCATTTCTGGGCTAGAACTGTATCAAGTTTGTTGCTCTTCTCAAGCTTTTTTCCCACTTCGTTCTTCCTTGTTAATTCTCTGTCCATTCTTTCCCACTCCTCCAGGCATACTCCTGTGGGGCCACCGGTTGTAAGGGATTGTCTAAATGGAGGCAGATAACTCTACTGTTTTTCCTATCTTTTCACTTTCAATGCTAAGGTCTGCACGTCCCTCAGTGCCCACTAGGTTTGCAGTTGGACCACATTATTGATGGTGGGCTTCAATCATCTCAAGTACTTGGCTATGAAAGTTTGACGCCAATTGCTATCTTGATAGAAAATTAAATCAAAACTAAACTTAAAACACACAAACGAATATATAAATACTATTCGACGACAAAGGAATGGTCCACTCCTTTTGGGCGGCAACTCCCCAACCCAAGAGTGTCAGTTGACCCTCTGGTTTCCAACTGAACCATTCCAATTGGCCGTAAGTGTCACACCTCAATTGACCTCCCTTATATGATCAACTGCGTTGCGAAAAAAGCTGATGATTTAGTCAAACTAAATTCTCACTAGCATTTGTCTTGATTTGCAAAATTAGGACCCGTGGGTGATGAACTAGTTTAACTAAATCGTCTCAACCGTTCGTAATGCATATCATTTCATATTCATATACTTGGAAGTGTGAAAAAATTATATCACAAAAACATAAATTTACACAACAACTAAATTCAACATAATACAATATGTACCCAAAGGTCTGTACATTCTCCAAAACTATACATTGTAAAAGTTATACACGTCACACATCGTTACTCGCTTTGGTTTCTTATCTCTTATGAAAGTCACTGCAAAATAATCAATGCTAAAATAAAATTTTATAGAAGGAAAATAAACGTGCATCGCTACTCGCTCTGGTGTTCTTTATCCCTTCCTGAAAGTCAACAACATAGAGTGAGCTATAGCAAACTCAACAAACTAAAAAATGCTAAAATAAGATTTTATAGATGAAAAATAATCGTGCATGCTCATATGTCACTCATTCATATGTCCAGAACGCATTTCCTAACGTATATAATCGTATAAAACATATAAAAAAAGATATAATGCAATGACTATGACTATTATATAAAACATGTATTTCATCCATTTATGTGTAATCATAAGCATATTTATAATAATTCTCAATTTAATCATAAGAATGTCACTTATAATTGCAAGGGCATTAACTATTTTTGTGTCATTTCATATCATTTTGGTCGTCACCCAGTCGGGAGACTATATTAACTATTGATAAAGGTTGGACCCTCTCTCAATATAACAATTATAGAGAACACCCTGATGTCATTGGTTTCCTGCGTTCTGTCCTCTTCTATTAGCAACGGTTCCCAGAATTTCGTCTCTATCTAAATACTAGGAGTCGGAAATCCCATCACTTAACATTCATCCTTGCATGTATTCATGTGATGACTTACCTATAACATTACTTGTGACATTTCTTAAATCATAATTTCTATAATAAACAATAAGCAGTTCAAACCATATGCATAATGCACCATATATGAATTCTTGCAAGTAAACATTATAATATGCTGATTACTTTTTTATTAAAGGAAAATCATAGTCATTGTTAGTATTAATTTAATGTTGGCATATATATAACATTCACAGGTATTCGACAACATGTAGAAGCTCTAAATGCAATCCTATATCAAGTCATCCAGAAAATCCTATGGAAAATTATTATTCATAATTTAACATATAATTATTTCATCTAAATTGACGGAGCAATCCTAGGAAGTGGTTTCTTAAGGTCGTCTCGAGCTCTTCGCCTAGTATAAACAATTTTAAATTCATAAATCTCTTAGGATATTCATAAATTCTTTTCTTAGATCTTAATTTAACACACACATAAAGATACTTGTCAAGATTTATCTCAAATAGGTTGCCCCGTATGAGTTCTTCCTACAAATTAGTTCAAATTCTCTCTTGCTCCCCCCTAACGCTCGTTCATTCCCTTGTCTTTGTTGATTTTCTACTAATGACCCATACAGAAGCTCATAAACCAAGTTTGTTGCCGTCAACACAAGTTCGCCTCTCGCTACAGTGACTAGAAATGAAAAATTGTACCGATTCTTGTCAAACGTTAAAATGAAAATATAAGAAAGGGAAGGAATGTTCCAATTAGCATGAAAGAAGGTTTCCTACTTTTCAATATCTCCCGAGAATCTTATATTGCCTTATGTGGGTCACTGCTTTCATTCTCACATGTGCTATAGAAACTGATCGCTGAACCCCCCCGAGGTTTATGGAATCATATGCGCAGAGGGAAAGGAAGTAAGTGCAACACTTTTAACTCAAATCCACCAAATCTCAGACCTTGATTTCATCCCACCACTGAGAATAACATGAATAAGTTGGTGGGAATAGTAATGGGGATTAGGATTTTAATTAAGGGTTTAATTAATTTTATTACATCAATAGCCTATTATTTTTATATCTCCTTTTATTTTCATAATTCATATAGTGTACTATATATCAAATTGATCAATTCAACGCATAGAATTTTATATTATTGATTCGATTGAATTTTAGGGATGCAAAATTTGGGTGTTATAGTTACCCCTTATAAAAAATTCGTCATTGAAATTTCTGAATTATCTCAACAGGAAGGGATATTTCTATCACATTTTTTTTATCTCATGTAACTTTTTTTCCTGGCATGTGCTTCCACTTTATCCTAACAAAAACAATTTGTCTGTTCCTCGGCTTCTGATATATGTTTCTAAAATTTTCTTAAGCTACTCAATATAAGTTAATTGTCTTTTACACATCAATGTTTTCATGTGAAATCCTCTGATCTAAATTTGAAACATATTTTCTTAACATTGAGATGTGAAACACATCATGAATATCTGACATATCAGCAGGTAAAGTTAGCCTGTAAGCAGCTAGACCAATCCTTTTATAATTTAAATGTACCTAGGACTCAACTTGCTTCCCTGACCAAATTTGATTGTAACTTTCATTGGTCTGACTTTTAAAAATACAAAAACTTCAATTTCAATTTTTATCATTTTGCGCTTTAAGTCATAATATTTTATTCTTGATCCCGAGCAACTTTCAACTTGTATCTGATTAACCTGATTTTCTCTATGGATTTATCAACTAACTCAGGACCTAACATTTGACGTTCAATCATTTCCACCCAACTAAATGGAGTTCTGCATTTGTTATCATACAATGATTCATAATGAGTCATATTAATACTAGATTGATTACTATTATTGTAGGCAAACTTGATCGTTGAAATGTGATTTTCCCAACCATCTTTAAAGTCAAGAACAAAAAATCTCAACAAATCTTTCAATACCTGAGCTGTCTTTTCTAATTGTCCGTCGATTTGTGGATGAAATGTTTTGCTAAGAAGCAAATGTATACACAATCTTTGTTGGATGTCTTTCCACATCTTGGACGTGAATTTTCCCTCTGTCAGAAATGATAAGTTTTAGAATTGTGTAGTATGATAATTTCTTTTACATATAATATGGTAAATTTTTCAGCTGAATAAATTTGTCTGATTGACAAGAATGAGTCATTTTGTTAGCTTGTCATTAATAACCCAAATATTATCGTGTCATTGTTTGGATCAAAGAAATCCTGTAACAAAATTCATAACAATTTTTCTCATTGTCATTTAGGTATATACAAATGATTGTAACAATTTGCTAGGTCTCTGAGGCCCGACCTTTACAATCTAACAAGTTTGACACTTAGACAAATATTTAGCAATATCCTTCTTCGTAATTGGCTATCAGAATATCAATTTCAAATCCTTATACATTTTATAGTTATCTAGATGAATTGTATACCCTAAACAATGAGTCTCATGTAGAATTTACTATCTAAAATCAGGATTAGTAGGTACCCATAGCTAAAACTTATTTCTGATTATACCATCTTCATCAGCAGTAATATCCGACATATTTCCTTATTAAAGTTTTTTCAAGTGTTTCAAATATTCACTATTAACTTTCTAGGTTGCTTTAACTCTATCTATTAAAGTTGGGTGCATCATTGATTTATGTAAATATTCCATATCACATGGTCTCTGACTTCCAATTTTAATACATCAATCTCTTTAATCAATTTCAACTCCTGAGTAGAAGAGATCATCGAGATTGTAAAGTTTGTACAATCATTCCAAGTGAAAATTTAAGTATCCAATATCGTTTATTAGTTCTAGATTTTAAAATGAGTTGTAAAATAAAGAATACTAGGACTCATCATCGTAGAATTAGATGAACTTAAAAGACACAAATTACATTATTTTTATGAGTAAAATTCAAGATTTCAAAATTTTGGATGTTCATGAAGAAACAAATGTTATGTGAGATAAAACAAATGTTATGTGAGATAAAGTAGCAAAAAATGTGCTTGGAGAATCAAAAGAAAAAAATTTTATAAATAAAAATAGTTGATGGTGGAATAATAATGTGCAACATTTTATA
>NW_018243088.1:68314-93410 GCF_001263595.1 Phalaenopsis equestris
TAAAAATTCTGTTTTTAATGATCTTTATAATATATTAGATACTAATGAGGGTGAAAAATATATGTATAAACTAGCCAAACGAAAAAAAAAGAATAGTAAAGATTTAATTCAAGTAAAGTGTATTAAAGATGAAAATCAAAAAGTATTTTTTTTAGAAAAAGATATTCAAAATAGGTGGGTGAGTTATTTTGATAAATTTTTTAATGAAATTTCTGAAAATGCGATCGACCTTAGTGATCTTAATATCGTGAATACTAATAAAACGTTTCATTTTTACCGTCGCATTAGTAAAAAAGAAGTTGAGGAGGCTTTAAAGAAAACCAATGGTGGAAAGTCTGTAGGACCTGATGATATCCCAATTGAAGTGTGGAAATATTTAGGAGATTTGAGAGTTTCTTAGCTTACTAAACTCTTTAATATTATTTTAAAAACTAAAAAGATGCCTGAGGAGTGGAGGAAGAGTATTTTGATCCCCATTTTTAAGAATAAAGGGGATGCACAAGAGTGTGCAAATTATAGAGGAATTAAGTTGATGTGTCATACTTTAAAATTATGGGAGAGGGTAATTGAACATAGGTTAAGATGCATCACGAAAATTTCTCATAATCAATTTGGATTTATGCCGGGCAGGTCTACTATGGAAGCTATACATTTATTGTGAGGTTTGATGGAGAAGTTCAGAGATAATAAGGAGAATCTACATTTGATTTTTATTGATTTAGAAAAAGCTTACGATAAGGTTCCAAGAGATATCCTTTGGAGAGTTCTTGAGAAGAAAGGTGTTGATATGACTTATATTCAAGTCATTAAAGATATGTATATTATAGTTGTTACTTGTGTTCAAACTGAAGGAGGATTGACCAAATATTTTCCTATTTCTGTTGGATTACATCAGGGATCGACTTTAAGCCCATATCTTTTTGCTTTAGTTATGGATGGTCTGACTAGACATCTACAGGAGGATGTACCTTGGTGTATTCTTTTGGTTGATGATATCCTTCTCGTGGATAAAATGAGAGAAAAATCCCAGAAAAAGTTGAGTTATGGAGGTCTACATTGGAGTCTAAAGGCCTTCATTTAAGTTGAACTAAAACTGAATACATGGAATGTAATTATAGTAGTAGTAGCTCTAGTGACAGAAGTGTGACTTTGGGTGATCAAATTATTAAAAGGTGTAAACGTTTTAGATAGCTTGGGTCCGTTGTTCAAAGCGATGGTGATATAGATGGGGATGTTAACAGTAGAATTCAAGTTGGTTGGTTGAAGTGGAGGAATGCTTTGAGCCTTTTGTGTGATAGAAAAGTGCCGCTTAGACTGAAAGGAAAATTTTATAAGATGGTCATGAGACTTGCAATGCTCTATGGCGCTAAATCTTGGCCTTTAAAAGAGAAGCATAATAATAAGTTAAGTGTAGCCAAGATGAGAGTTTTTAGGTGGATGAGTGGCTTTACACTTAGAGACAAAATGCGAAATGATTATATCCGTGACAGGGTTGTGACGGACAAAATTAGAGAAAGTCGTCCTAGATGTTTTGGTCACATTAAACTTCGACCATCTGATGATCCGATTAGGAGGGTAGATGTTTTAGATTCAAATTGTGTTAAGAAAGGCAGATGTAGACCTAGGAAGACTTGGGCTTATTGTATAAAAAATGATCTTAATTTACTAGAACTAAATAAAAATATGACACTAAATAGGACGCAATGGAAAAAAAGGATTCATGTAGCCGACCCCACGTAGTGGGATTAAGGCTTTGTTGTTCTTGTATTATGTATTTTTTATTTGTTTTATTATGTTTTATTTCTTTCTTATATGCTTTATTCTGTTTTATTTCTTTTGTTTTGTTGTTTCTATTGAAAATTAGGTTTAAATACTCCTCATTCTATCAATAATATTATGTTGCTCTATTTCAAATCTCAACAATACAACAACAACAACAATGTAACCTTTATCATACTAAGTGGGGTCAGCTACATGAATCCTATTTAGTGGTATTTCACTGTATTCCAAATCTCGACAATAATTAAAAAAAAAAAAGGTTAAAGTTTGAAACTTAAATATTTTCCACCTCTTAATTTTTTTGTTTCGCCACCACCTCTTTAAATTTTGATTCTGCCATTGCTTACATAATTGAGAAATGGAGAGATTAACACATCTGTACACTCTACGTCACCCTACTCATCAATAGGATTTCTCTTGCTTTGTTCGCAGAAGCTAATAAATGAGATGGGCGTACCAGCAATATTCACTGACTTTTGCGAGGAGGCTGCATTTCTTGCTGCTAGATGCATTTGCAGCGTAACTGGTCATCCTCTATCCATTCCGGTGGGTTCCGTATTTTCAGCTTTTCATTTGTCGATATCTGTCAATCCTTATTTTGTTTAGGACTTATTTTGTTTAGGACTTATTTGAGATCAATTTTGCTTTTTTACTTTTAGCTTTTTATCTTTATTTTTAATAACATATTCATTTAGTATACTATTTCATATTTTTATATTATGTTTTTGAAAACACTCAAAATAATTTTCATGTGTTTTTAAAAGAACAACTATGCCTTGATCATAGTCCAACATGTCATAAACAAATAAAAATATAAAAGAAAAAAAAGGTGATTCCACAGTGGCCCATTAGTGTTTTTGGGATATACATATTTATTAGGGTCTATTAATATGTCAGTGTTATTTATCAGTTACTTTGTTCGATTCAGTATTATTATATTGAGATGTTATGTTATCTATATATTAAAATAAAGTGACAGATCTCTTTGGATGTCATGATATTATATGTCCGGCTTATTTTGTCATCATTGATTGTTTATATGAATAGAAATTGAGAATAGGATGTTATATAAAAGTAAATATAAAGTTTTAGGTGTTACCTATGTATAGAAATAAGAATTCTAACATGTATGCAAATCCCCCCCTTTTTTTTTGAATCAAAATCAAAATTCAGAAAACTCAACTTAAAAAATAGTTGCTTTGTTGCACAAGTGAATATACTTTCTATCATGTTCTTTTAAATAATAATAGATATTTATTATACTTGAAGATTCAGGTGAACCCGTTTCGGCAGCCATTGGTGATGGAGGATCAAGCTCTTTACCTCCCTTGCTACTCCAATTGCTTCATTTTTGGTATGTGATGCTATTTTGTGACACCTCCATATTAACTCTGAAAGGCTACTAACAGACAGAAGTATGAACATATCTATGCATTTGGGTTGGTCTCTCAAATGCTGTAGAACAGAGAAATTGAATTTAATGATGTTAGGATTCATCTCTATGGATGTAAATTAGAATATCCAAAATAAAGTATAAATTATGTTTTTTAAAGTATTGTAATTTTATTAGTAACATAAACTATTTGATTTAAGGCAATCTTATTGTGAATTTTAGATTCATTGTTTAGTTGAAGTTCTTCTCAGACGACGAATTCAAAGTAAATATTTTCATGTTTTTACTTATTTTGATGTGAAGTTGAATTTATATTTTTTAGGTATTTCAATGAGTTTAGCTTTTTACTTTTTTTAAGTAAAATCAAGGAGATGGTTGAAGTTATCAGATGTAATTCCTCCAAAAGAAAATAAAGAAAAATCACCTAGAAGCTTTCCCCCTTAACAAGAAGAAGAAGAGCTTCTAGAACACTCAAAGAACTCTCTTATGTAGCAAGCCTTCACCTCCAACCATCTAAAGATATTTCTCCTTGTCCAATGTGGTATATTTATAAAGGTGACACAACAAAGGTAAGAAATTCATTCTAAATCTGAATTCTACGTCAGACACGAGTGCACTAGGATTAGGTGCATGTGCGCTGCACCTCGGTGAATGGGATGCAGGACTACATATAGGTGGGTGTGGGTGCGTGGTAGCTAGGCTTAGCGGTGCGACAACTTTAACAAACAGGCATAGGGGCACTTGAAAGCAGCATGACTGCGTTGTCATTCGAGTGTGGGTATGTCATGCTCTTTGTCTCCTGTGATGGCAGAATTGGGGTTCGACATAGGTGGGCTCTGAGCAGCTAGGCTTAGTGGTGCGACAACTTTAACAAACAGACATAGGGGCACTTGAAATCAGCACGAGTGCGTTGTCATTCGAGTGTGGGTATGTCATGCTCTTTGTCTCTTGTGATGGCCGAATTGGGGTTCGACGTAGGTGGGCTCTGAGCATGTGTTGGCACGCTACTCTCAATGATCTTGCACGTGCACACTATACATTAGGGCATAGGTGTGTTTGTCTAAATCTCCCTTTTTGTTCCAGTTGACCTCCTTTTTTCTCCCGAGCGGTTTAAACCTGTGACCTACACAAATTGAGTAAAATATAATTCTCAAATGTCATAATATCAGAGACATGCAATAACAAGGATAAACCTGCATGAAAATTTTTCACATAATTCATTCACATCAAATCACCCATATTTATCTATTACTTACCCTCAGATAATCCTATCACTTTCGCTCAAATTTTGGAGAATTAGGTTTGGCATAATCTTATGGGATGTCCTTGCTTTCAATAATGTGGGGTATTTGGGGTGAGAATCTATTAAGGCTTTGTGACTTCCATCCTTAATTGGAATTTTTGTGAATCCATAATCACTTCTATCTTTCTTTAATCACATTTTTCTTAAGTTAGATCTTCTCCATTCCACCTAATTTAGTGTGACTACAGGTCTTTTAATTAATCCTAGGTGGTTTTAAAATCTTAGTTCTTTTTCAAACAACTGACTGACCCTTAGTTTTTTCCTTGGTTCATAAGATCCCCAACTCTCATTAAGAAGATGCTTAATTTATCCAAGTTAGGGAGGTGAGCTGAAACCAGAAATTAAATTGCTTTTTTTCTTAACCTCAAGCTTCTTCTCCAATATATCAATCATTTCCACTTTTTAAGCAAGCTTTTATTTGGATTACTTTTCTCGCTTCTTTTCTTATTTTTCTTTTTTTCTTTTGTTTTTCTTTTTTCTTTTCTGAGAGAATTATTACATCTGTTTAAGCAAGAATTTTTTATAATTCCAAGCCTCTAGTTTTCCCTAAGTTAGATATTTTAATTAACACTTATTATGAGCTAGACAGATCATATAAATCATTCAAACTCAAATTTAGCCATCGTGTTTGAATTAAGTTTTAAAACTTAAGAACTCTTAGATTAATTAGTCATTTTTATAGGCACACCTTTTCAAATATTTTGAGATATCTATGTTAAGAGAAAGGGTGATTAGATTTTAATAGTAGTTTATCATTGAAAACTCAAATTCCAACTTATATATGGATTTCACATTACCTTAACAAAATTTTCCTTTCATTATCAAATAATAAGGGTTCATAAAATAATACATAATATCAAATAAATCTGAGCACAGTGGTAGAATTATTTTTAGGCCACTACATGTATGTCATTCCCTCCCCCAAACTTTTTTCTGCCCTCCCTGACCACTTAATAATTCATATTGTATCAACAAGGAATAGTAAAAATAGGGACTAAAGTGTCAAAGACATGCAACACTAATAAGTAGCAGCTACACTATCTATATGTGTATAAGAGTAACCTGAAAACGTGTAAAGAATCATCTCATATCAGTATAAGTACTCAAAAGTCAATAAACAAACCAGTAATGGAATCAATACGGTAATATTAACATCAATGTATTACATAATCCAAAAAAATCCATAAATAAAGGCATCAGTGTCTTAACATGCTACAAACATATATAAGCATAAAAACATCCATAGTTCAGCAAACAAATTGCCTCATGAAAAAATACACACAGAAATAAAAATGTAAATCAGCTCTCTCCTCCTTTCTCATTATCATCATCATTTGCCTCTATGGGTGTAGTGTCATACTCAAACATCTAGAATGATGGAGGTGTGGGAATATGATTGACCCTCGTCTAGTTTTCCACCCCTCTCAGTGGTAGAACTCCTGCTTAGCAACAAATTATTGATGCATGTAGTCATACTGCTGTTAGGGTTGCATGTCATAATGGTGTGATCTATCGTACAAATCATGCAGCTCTCAGCCTAGGGTTCGATATTAGTGGTGAGAGAGTCAATCTGCTAGGCTAGTGTAATTACAGATCTAGCCAGTCTTATTGAGGACGACTCATATCTCGAGGAACTCTCTCCCCTTGAACTCTCTTCTCTCTTTTCTCTCCCTCTCTCTGTCTCTCATCAAATTATTCTTGTAAGAGTGGATATTTGCCTTGATGATTGGCATGATAGTGTTCAACAGCTCCTATTTCCCCAACCACACCGGTGACGACAAACAATGTGTTAACTTGATGCGGGTGCCCCATCCCTGCAGTGGTACCTTCTCTGACAATACGACCCAGGGAGAGAATCAGGACCAATCTGATGTCTATTGTCTTTCCCTTCTGGATGTTGTAATTCAGGATAGCTCGATCCTTGGTCACCTTAGTCAAATTTATTTTGGGCATCATTTGTGCACATATGAAATACTGTCAGGACTTTGACTCGTCTGTCGTGGTGGAAATAGGGGAATTCATAATTTTCCCCTCACACATGCATCACCGGGTTCTATGATTAGTGTTAAAATGATGACTTCCTCAAAATAAGGAGTCGTAAAGTTGGAATAGTCGCACTCAGGTATGTCTAGCATATTCATAAGGGTAATTATGGTGGTGGCGTCTTAGCTCGCCCATTTACCCCGTATGAAGACCATATCATTCATGGGTTCTTTTGCTTTTTCAAAGAACTCATGGATGATCAGGAATACAGTTGGGGAAATGGTATAAGAAAATGCTCTTAGCTCCATTTGACAATAACCATCTCTATTTGAACCCCAAAAATCAGAAACACCCTTTCAGGTATCAACTTCTTCGATGCTAGGAAGTCATTATATCGATTTGATGCATCAAGCTTACAAACTTACTATTATCAAAGGAGATCTCCTTCCTTCCTTTTATTTTGGGTGCCATAAGCTTAGGATCAAGGACACAAAGGAGATCTCAAGGAGTACGAGTTAAACCAACCACAAATGGTCTGATGACTACCTCAACAGACAATGAGCACATGATTCCTCCTCTCCTACTAGACCCAATGATCTGGTGATTTTGTGGTGGTAAGGGCTACCTTTACCTCTTACGTAGTTTGCTAGGGCATGCATGCAACAAGGAGCCAAAGGGGAAAGGGAATCATGAAAAAATAGTGAAAATTCCACGGCTGGTCGAACTTAAAGGGACTGGCGTAGGTGCACTATCGAGCATAGCACGGGTGCCCTAATGCATTGTGACTAGGTGCGGGTGCACTATCATAATGCAATTATTCTCAAAGTCCTTAAGGTAGAACTGAGTGGCATCTTGGCACAGGTGTGAAAGATATATGGCATGGGTACGCCCAATGATAGTACAGTTGTGCCCATAATGGAGCATGCCGATGCTACTTTCTATGGCTATCGAATAGAGGTGTTTGTGAGAAATCACATGCACACATATGAAGGGTGCATGTGCTCTTATTTAAATTAGGTGTGCTATAATCTATTATGGTGCTGCTAGATCAGAGAGGTCCCGACGCGGGTGTGTTAGGGGCTTAGCGTGGGTGTGCTTGTCGAACTATTCTCCCTAATGGCTTTTTTCTTCCTTTTCACCCCACCAACATGGATCAGCTAGTCTGTAGAGGTCCTGACACATAAGAAAATAACATGCAAAAAAAAAAAAAAGAACTTTAACACATAAATGACATCAAAACGAAATCAAAGTTTAAATCAAATACTAGTATAACACTTAGGTTGCCTCTCTAGATAGTTCTTGATTTAACGTTCTCAGCCAAACAATGTTATATATACTATCAAGATGATTCCAATAACAAGATTTCCCTAGGACCCTTCCTATCACCTCATAGGTATAACTTTGATCTCTGGTAATTAAATTTGGAAATGTTATTTGTCTTACTATCCTGAATATATACGACCCCAAATGGATACACCTTTGCAATAGGAACAATCACGATCATCTAGACTTTGATTTTCTGGAAAATAATTTCATTTGTGAATTATATAATAAAAAATATTATACAGGTTAAAGTTCTTGTCTAATCAACTTCTGATAATGCCACTTCATCATCTTCTCCTTATATATTTTGACATTCTCATAGGCTTACTATCTATTTTCATCTTGTTTGTTCAAACATAATAATTTTTTCTCTTCCACATCTTTGAAGTTATAATTAAATTCTTTAACTGTTTAGTAGGCCTTGTGCTTCAATTATACTGGCAGATGATAGGCTTATCTGAAGATCAATTTGTAGAGTAACAAACCTATGTACATTTTGAAAGCAGTCCTATAAGCCCACAATGTCTCTCATCAAGCCTAAGGAATAATTCTTCTGGCTAGGGTTGACCATTTTCTGTAGAATCATCTTAATTTCTTGATTGGAAGCCTGAGCCAATCCACTTATTTATAGGTGGGTTATTATTAACAACCTTATGTTTAATTTCAAACTTGACAATTAATATCTCCATCTTTGTGTTACAAAAATAGCTGCCTCCACACCAATAATCAATCTAGGTGTTCCAAATTAACTAAACATGTATTTTCTTAAACATTTTAGAACACTTTGACACTCACAATTAGGAAATGTCATAACCTCAATCCACTTGGATACATAGTTTACTACTACTACCAAAATGTAGAGGTTTCTTAAGGAAGTTTTGAAGGGTTCTATAAAGTTTATTCCCCAAACAAAAAAATCTCAACTTCCAAATTGAAATTCAGAGACATTTTATCTCTCTTAGAAATATTGTCTATCCACTAACATATATCACAAGTTTTAACATAATTGTTCACATCCTTAAAAAGAGTGGGTCAATAAAATCTGCATTGAAACACCTTAGCTACAGTTCTAAATTCTTCTAAATGCCCCCATATTCATAATCATGAAAAAAACTAATGTTATCATTGACCTTTTACTATGAAAAAAATTTGACCCGATCCGCAATTACGTAGTTATTTATTTTCATGACCAAAATCTTGACCCGGTTTCTTTAGTCGGTTGGTGTGCAAAATGGATATGTTATAAAAATTAAAATTTTATTATATTTCACACACTATGGGTCCTATGCAAGTGCACCTATCATTCAAGTAATATAGGATTTTTCTTAAAACCTAGAGTATCGATCCCATGGAGAAGCGAGGTAAAAAATTCCTTGGGCTAAATTCTAGTCTACTACTATCAGGTCTTAGTTTGGAGATTTGATTAAGGGTATTTTTCTAACAACTACTCCTCAATATAAACCTAACTCTAAATATAAACCTAACTAGATCAATTGCTTTGGTGAATTTTGAGATGTAAAAACTACATTTCTCATGTGATGACTTAGATAAGGTGTAGGAATGGAATGCTTAGAATTTAATGAGGTTAGTGACAATATGAGCAAACCTATTTCTTACCCTCGTCCGAATGCATAAAAAATATTGTTAACCTAGAGTTAAGTTCCTAAATCCTTGGTTATTCTAGTCAGGTTCTAGTTAGTCACTCCAGATTACCCATTGTGCCCACAATTTTGGACTAACCAAGCCTTAAGTTCCAAATTCTAAATGAAATTGGTAAGATTCTAGCCTGTCATCCTAGAAACACCAATTTACATGCAATAAATGAATATCTCCCTAACATTGCATTAAATCTATGGACTACTTATCCTTCGCCTAAAAGTTCAATGTGATTTCACTTGATTGAAAATTACACCTCCCTTCTGAATCCTAATGCAATTACATTAAATTTTACCACCACAACACGTCTAATTGTAATGTAAATGAAGTTCAAATGAAATATCATCACATTTATGAAATAAGAGCATTTCTAAGAAAATCTAAATTCCTAAACATTTATCTAATTCATTGCAAAAGAAAAGCAAAATGAAAATAATGCATAAGCAGTAGAAGAATTCATAGAATTATGTAATAATTTTTGTGTCAACAAGGAACATATGTCTACCTACCCTCTTTTGAGTGTATAGGTAAGCTTAGTATTCTATTAGTTTTACACAACTAACATAGATGCGAAGATGTTTAAAAAGCTTTACAACTCTTGGTAAGGAACCCATTCACTTACATCAATTGTCACCTAAAGGCCCTAATAGAAACATATCATCAAGTAAATTTCCTTTAAAAGTTACATTGCTACCTAAACTACTTCACCATAGCCAACTAGACAATATGATTGCACTCAAGTCGTGAAGTCACCACTCTTCCGAGTCTTACTCAACTTATAATAGATTTTAACTTAACCTATGGCCAATATGTTATGTCAATGAAACAATGAAGATATTACTCATCACAGAGAAATTAAAATTATTCTATCATAAAACAAAAATTTTCACTCATGCCACTACTTCATAACAAGAAGAAAGAGTAAGTAAAATTACTCACTAAGTATGGAGAAAACACAACAGAAAACTTCATTTAAATCAAAGAAAATTCACTAGAAAAGTGTTTATTCTAGATAAGTGTTTACAACAATTATAAGATAATGAAAAACATATTACTTAACTTTTTCCTTCTGAAAGAAAGATGAGAATCCCTCCAATAAATTCCTTTATTGATCCATGCAATGCTAATACAATCCCTTACAGATATCTCTCAAAATCCCCTATTCCCTCTCTCTATAAAAGGTAAGAATCTACATTTCCTACACCTATCTACGACCTTTAGGCATTCCTGGAGATTTTAGGACTTTGAAATGCAAAAAGGTGCCTTTTCAACCGTGAAAATCTGCCTAATAACTCCTGGGGAAGTGTCGTAACTGTTCGTATCCATTTTTGGCACTTAGGCACGAGAAAATTGCGCCATAGCACCATAACTGGCGCCTAGGCGCCAGGTCTTTTGTGCCCCTTGCTCTAATTGCCTCTTTTAGCTTCGTTTTTGCCCCAATTCACTCCAAGTGTTATACATTGCTCTATTTGACTCCAAATTGCTCCATTTTCTCCAAAACTTTATCTCTTGTACCTGAAACCAAAAACACGCAAAATATCTTTCATTAAAGTGCAATATCATTAAAAATGAGCATAAATTGTATATAAAAAAGTAGCACATTTTTAGACATATCATTTCCTCCAAACTTAAAAGTTACTTGTCCTGAAGTAACACTATAATTTTAAAAACCAAATTTGTTGATTTGAGGTAGTGAGTTTCAGTAGAGTTTACTATAATTTTGTCTCAGAAATGTATAGTGTAACTTTGGAGAAATTCTAGCAAATCAATCTAGTACTAGGGTGTAAGAATATCTCAAATTCAACTTTTGAATCCTGATTTTCTATTTGCTTCAAAAGTCATTGAAACTTGTCAAACTAAAGATTCTTAGAAAGTTTAAAAATAGAATTTAAGCACCCTATCGAAACCAATTTGACAAACACATTTTTTTAAAAATAAGATTAAGCTTAGGATTGTTTCTAAGTCTTTTCATTTAAAAAAATTAAAGTGAAATCAAATTTTGATTAGGCTTCTCCTCAAACTTCTCCTCACTTTTTATTTCTTTTTTTACTTTGAAATCAAATTAAGCTTCGGATTGTTTTGAAAATTTTGATCTTTTTTTCAATCCTTTTTATTTTCATATGAGGATTATTATATCAGGAAAGACTTTTAATAATTTTGAATTTCATTATCCTCTTCCTAAAATTAAAAACTCAGAACTTTCCCTCACTTTCTAAAAGTGTAAGTATTAGTTTGAAAAATGTTTCAATTAAGGCTCAATTCTCATAAAGTATAAATTTAAGAATCTTAGCTTTTCAAACATTCAACTCCTTTCTACCATAAATAATAAAATTGTTTTCCTAATGTTTCATACAAAATATCTTAACTCTAGAACAGTTTCTTCACATGTGATCCCAACTACTTTTTTTCTAACATTCCTAAAATCAAAATTATAGTAACCTAAAAGAAACACCACATACCACAAGTCAGTTTAAAAGTGATATCAAATTAAATATAGGCCATTGAGGACAAATGAAGTTAAGTTTTAAAAATATTTTTCTTCCCCCCAAACTTTATTTTTAACATGTATAGCATTCAGTACTAAAAATATAACCAGAAAGAAAAATCATTACCCAGAAGTACAATCTACCACATGTATCTATCAAAACATTTGCAAATATACTTAGGACATAACAGTGTGTAGTAGAAAGTAAATTTAAACTAAAACATGCTAAAATAAAATTAAACTAAAGAAAAGTATAACTAACATAACAGATATCAACATAGAAATATATTGAAGTGTTCCCCAAGTCCTCTATATTGTTGTAACACATACATAAACACACTTGATAAATGAGGTCAATCCTTCCTCATCTCATCACATCATCATTCTTTACTTCCAATTCTAACGAAATCACTTAACTAATCAATTATGTATTTTTAAATATTTTTATCGTGTCTAACCCCATGGATATGATTATCCCTGATATGTTGGCTCGCAAATACCAACCTCAAGCATCACCGTATCCATTAAAGTATGCACCTCTAACAGTTAAAATGGTAGTGTGAGGTCATCCCCGAGTTATTCTTCAACTGGTTTATTGAACCATGTTGAAGAAAACAAGGTCAGATAAAGGAGGTAAAAGAATTTAGATGGGCATGTTCCATTTCCAAACTCATAATGTCTCCAGTTAATCCTCAAGTCTGGTTTAGATCCAAATCGTAATGTACTTGTTAATCCAACTACTACCAGAGAGCCTATACAAGTCTAGTCACAACGAAAAGTTAAGGAATCACCTTACTCATGACACATACACAAATCAAATCAATCCACTAACAATCCAAACATCAACTAACATCAATCAAATTGATCAATCCACACTAAAATGAACACATCACACTTTAAATAATTACAACTCACAAACACACTAACACAGACAACCTATGAGTTGCCTCCCATAAAGCGCTTGGTTTAACGTCATCAGCCCAACGAATCCTAAGGTTATACATATTTCACTTGCTCACCAATTTTCTCCTTGGGGTTTTCTAATCCTCCTAAAAGTTCTCCCTAGTTCTGAGCCATCTGGTTCAGGGTCTACTGCTCTTGAACTACAAATTCAAATCTAAAGACTTAAACTAATAGGACAAATATCTAATACTTCAAGCATTCAAAAACATTTTAGGTATTTTGGATTTTAGTTTAAATAACCACACAATTATTAAACTCACTTGATAATAACAATACAATTTCCAATTATAAGTCTTACTGGTTCAACTAAAATTCTCCTAAAGTTTTTACCGTAGCCTCCCCGGCAACGGTGTCAAAAACTTGACCCGACATGCAATTACGCATTTATTTAATTTCTTGACAAAAAAACTTGACCCAATTTCTTTAGGTGTCTAGTGTGCAAAATGGATATGTTATAGAATTTAGAATTTGATTTATATTTCACACATTAGAAGCTCTACGCAAGTGTGCGTATCGTTCAAGTAATATATAGTTTTCCTTAAAACCTAGAGTATCGATCCCAAAGAGAAGCAAGGTAAAAAATCTCTCATGCTAAGTTCTAGTCTACTACTATCAGGTCTTAGTTTGGAAAGTCGATTAAGGGTATTCTTCTAACAAATACTCTAAAATACAAACCTAAATCTAAAGATAAACCTAATTAGATCAATTTTTTTGGTAAATTTTGAGATGTAAAACTACCTTTCTCATGTGATGACCTAGATAAGGTGTAGGAATAGAATGCTTAGAATTTAATGTGGTCAGTGACAACAGGAGCAAACCTATTTTTTAACATCTTCTGAGTGCATAAAGAATATTGGCTAACCTAGAGTTAAATTCCTAAATCCTTGGTTATGTTGGGTAAGTTCTAGTCAGTCACTCTAGATTACCCACTATGCCCACAATTTTGGACTAACCTAGCCTTAAGTTCCAAACTCTAAATCAAATTGGTAAGATTCTAATATGTCACCCTAGAAACACCAATTTACACCCAATCAACTAATATCTCCCTAGCATTACATTGAATCTCTGGACTACTTATCCTTCACCCAAAAGCTCAATGTGGTTCCACTTAGTTGAGAATTACACTTTCCTTCCGGATCCTAATGCAATTACAACAAGTTTTAACACTACAACATACCTAATTGCAATGTAAATAAAGTTCAAATGAAATACCGTCACATTTATGAAATAAGTGCATTTCTAAGTAAATCTAAATTCCTAAACATTCATTCAATGCATTACAAAAGAAAAGTATACTAAAGATAATGGCATAAGCAGTAGAAGAACTAGAGAATTATGTAATAATTTTTGTGCCAACAAGGAACATATGTCTACCTACTCTCTTCTGAGTGTATAGATACACTTAATATTCTATTAGTTTTACACAACTAATAGATATGTGAAGGTGGTAAAAAGTTTCACAACTCTTGGTAAGGTACCCATTCACTTACATCAATTGTGACCTAGAAGCTCCTAATAAAAATAGATCATAATGTATATTTTCTGTAACAGTTGCTTTGCCGCCTAAACTACTTCACCATAGCCAACCGGATAATGTGAGTGCACTCAATTTGTGAAGTCACCGCTCCTTCGTCTCAACTTACAATAGATTTTAACATAACCTATGACCAGTACATTACGTGAATGAAGCAACAGAGATATGTATCATCACCTAGAAATTAAAATTACTCTATCATAAAACAAATTTTCCCACTCATGCCACTACTTCATAATAAGAGGAAAGAGTAAGGAAAACTACTCATTAAGAATGGAGAAAACCCAACTGATTACTTCATCTAAATCAAAGAAAATTAACTAGATAAGTGTTTACAAAAACTATAGAATAATGAAGAGCAATGAACTTTGAAAGAAAGATGAAAATCCCTCCAACAAAGTTTCTTATTGATCCATGCAATGTAAATACAATTTCTTACAGATATCTCTCAAAATCCCCTCTCCAATCTACTTCAAAAAAGATAAGAATTTACATTTCCTACTTCTTTCTACGACCTCTAGGCATTCTTGGAGATTCCAGGACTTTAAATGCGAAAAGGTGCCTTTCCAAGCATGAAAATCTGCCTAATAACTCCTTGAGACATGTCGTAACCATTCGTATTCCTTTCAGGAGCCTAGGCGCCACAGGTCATTTTTGCTCCCTTGCTCCAATTGCTCTTTTAGCTCCGTTTTTGCCCCAATTCACTCCAAGTGTTATACCTTGCTCCATTTAACTCCAAATTGCTCCATTTTTGCTCAATCTTCTCCAAAAATCCATCTCTTATACTTGAAACCAAAAACACGCAAAACATCTTCCATTAAAGTTCAATATCATTAAAAATGAGCATAAAATATATATAAAAAATAACACATTTTTAGGCATGTCAACATCTCCTAAGAATTTGGTCATTACTCTTCCTAAATAGATAATACTCATCTCAATAGTTGAATCTGGCCTCATAAAAGAACTTCTTCCTCTAGTGATAGGTCGGATTGTAGGGAACAATCCACCTGATAATGAAGTTCATAATGTCATTGTACGATAGGGTGTTAACATGAAAAATAGCGAAGAGTTGCTCATCAAGAAAAAAATTCATTTATGCCAACTAGACACTCATTAGAATTCTCTTGCTCGAGTCTAGACAAGCGTCCGAATACCTAAATTTCTTTACAATTTTATACATAATCTCCATTTAAATTCTTATAACAAGAGAATACATGAGATCAAACAGGATTTGACACCCTTCTTAACCACAAGATACATTATAACAACATGATTTCTGCATACTGTGACTCGTTTTTCTATCAGGTATGATCTAAATTTATCAAACACAAACACTATCACCAATAGTTCTTTTTCTGTATTGGTGTGTTTCAATTGAGCATACTTGAGAGCCATGCTAGCATAATATCTGATATGAAAATTTTGTCTCTCCTCTGGCCTAGAACTGCTCTTACGACATAGTCATTCTCGTCGCACATCAAATAAAATGACATATCAAAATCTGGTGCAATGATCACAAATGTGTTCACTAACTTGGCTTTTTAAAGTCTCAAATGTAGCTAGACTTGCCTCATCAAAATGGAAGGGCACGTCTTTTTCTAATAAATGGCATAAATAAATTGTGATATTAGAAAATTTCTTAATGTATCAACGATAAAATCCAGCGCACTCTAAAAAACTGCTAATTACCTTTACAAATGTGGGTAGCGGTAACTTTTTCATCATCTGATTCCTGGTTGGATCTACCTCCATCCCCTTCTCAAAAAACTTGTGGCCCAAAACCATCCCTTCAATGGCTGTAATTTGACACTTCTCCCAGTTTAACACCAAATTGGTCTCCTTAGACCTTTGCAACACTTTTGTAAGATGATTTAGGCATGAGTTGAATGAGGTGCCAAATACAAAGAAGTTATTCATAAAAATCTCTTTACCAGTCTCAATCAAACCAGAGAAGTTGGACATCATACATTGCTGCAAGGTGGCTAATGCATTGTACAGTCCAAAGGGCATCCTTCTAATGGCAAAGGTTTGATAGGGACTAGTGAAGGTGGTTTTGTCATGGTCCTTAGGTCCGATGGGGATTTGGGAGTATCTTGAATAACCATTTACTAAGCCATAGAAAAGTTTGTCTGCTAATTATCCAACATTTGATCCAAAAACGGTCGGAGAAAATGATATTTTCTGGTGATTGAATTCAGCTTTATATAGTCAATTCAATTCCTTCATCTGGTGATAACACTAGTGGGTATCAACTCATTCATTTCTTTATCTACACTGTCACTTCCCAATTCTTAGGTAAATAATGAATAGAACAGGCCCAGACAGTATCTAAGATGAGTTACCTTATGCTAGCATCTAGCAACTTTAAAATTTTCTTGTTTAATACCTCCTTCATCACAGAATTTAGTCTCCAGGGACCATCTTGAGGTCAATATCTCACTTCCATTAAAATCATATGCATGCACAAGGGCGGGTTTATGACTTTTATGTCAGCTACTGTCTATCCAATGACTTTTCTAAATGTCCTGAGCACCCTCATCAACTTCTTCTCTTGCACCTCACTCAAATATGCTAAAATGATCACAAACAAAGTTAAAGTCTCTCATAATTAGGCCCACTTGAAGTGACTTGGCAAGGTTTTCAATTCCATCTCAGGGTCTATCTCTGTGGAGGATATTACAGGCTTGACATTTATGGTGGTGTCTGATTCCGACATTCTATATAGATAGATGTAAAATGTGATGTATGCGATTATATGACTAATTTCCCTAATAGTAATTCTTAATTTGCAACAACGCCGAAAACTTGATCCAAAGCAAAGGCTAGGTAAATTTTTCACTATGAAGCAAATAAGAATGCAGTTATAATATTTCAATATGGGATACAACGCAATTATATGTATCGTTGTTAAGTAAAATAGAACTTTCTGATTAACTCCTGAATATCGAACCCACAGGGAGGATTGAATTTAAATAACAAAATACATAACAATATATATTCTTACTCAAACTTAAGATGCTATAATAGAAATGAAAGTTTAATTCTTTTTGTGATTTTTGATAATTGAAAATAAAGTGAGCAAATAATTAACTTAATTAAAATACTTGCAAGATGAAGGCAATATATGTAAAATATCTTTTTCCTTACCATGAATCAGTGATAAATATAAAAATTCAGTTGTGGAAGTATGCTAAATGTGTTGTGCCAAATAGGAGCAATAATATTTTTTACCCTTACTAGAGATGTTATAAAGAACATTAGCTAATCTATAGTTTGAATAGTCTTGAAGATCAGCTAGGTGATCCCGACTATTTATATGCAACAGTATAACAATGTATTTGATTATATTTTTCACTATCTTTCCTTACTTTGCAACAGTACCAAAAACTTGATTCTGGAGAAAATAAGAATTCAACTTTTTAACTTAATATATACTGGGATATTACACAAGTATACATATCTTTATCAAGTAATATAAGACTTTTTGATTAAACCCCGAATGTCGAACCCGCATAAAGAATTCACGATATGCACTTTTAAATAACAAACTTTCTATTTCAAAAAGACAATTACTTAAACTATAAATGTTTTTACAGTAATTAAAATTAAATTCTTTTTGGTATTTTTGATTTTTTGACAAAAATAGAAACAACTTTTAAATATAACGTGAGTTTATGTAAAAGAAAAATACTGAATATGAAATATATTTCTCTTTATCATGAATTGGTAATAAGTCTAGGAATTATGTTGTAGAAGTATTCAAATTGTGTTGTGTCAAATAGGAGCAATATTATTCTTTACCCTTATTAGAGATGCTATAAAGAATATTGGCTAATTTAATGTTTGAATAGTTGTGAAGACCGACTAGGAAGAGAAGATACCAGCTCTCACTCTAGAGTTCTCTCGATTCCCTGCATATGGAGTCTAACATCTCGTATCATAACCTAAAACAATAAACCAAGTTGGGGGCTTTAGCATGTCACTCTAAAATCCTTTAACTCTACATCCTTCAAAGATTATTTCCCTATTTATTTGCACTAAATTATATGAATTACATTCTCATTCATACAACCTCATCTGATTCTTTCCAATTGTTGACTGAGACAATATCAACCCGGTTCTTACATGTTCTCACAACAAATTTTAACATCTAGATGGGCCAGATCAAAAAGTAAATGAAGTACATGGAAATAAATCATCACAACATCTTCCAATATTAAAGATTAATATTCTCCACAACTTCTATCCAACACTTTAATTACTTATCATTTTAAGTAGAAAGATAAAGAAAACTACTCAGAATCCATGAAGAAATCAAAACCACACTTTAGTTTAAAAGTATAAATCATTGTCAAACCAACAAGAAGTCTCGATTAAAACCAAAAGTTGTTTAAAAATTAGATAAAAACTTATCTCAAATCCTCCACCAAACTCTTGAAGTTCTTTAGAATCTCTTCTCTCTTACAACACTCTTAACTCTCACAATAAAACAAAAAAAAGGATAAAGTAAATTTGTGGTGCCTGAAAAATCTCTCCAAAAGTTCCTCCACGAATTATTTCAAGAACTTTTCAGGACTCCCCCATTTTTTCTCTCAACTTCCTTCTTTTAATTTTCTAAGAGGTGCCTTAGTATCTCTTCAAAATATGTCCTGATTCGATATATTTTCCAAGGGATGCCTCCTTTCACAAGTCTTTTAACTATATTTTTGTTTCTAGTGGTCATAACCACCATCTTTAGCCAATAGGTGCCTCAAATGTCCCTTCAAAATTTGGCAAAATGAATTACCCCGTCAAATAATTGCCTCTTACACTTAAGTGCTGGGCATCTGACGCTTAGACGCGACCTTCTCTGTTTCATCGGCGTGTAAGTGCCGGATCTGGCGCTTAGGCTCCAAAACACTTTAGCACCATTTTTACATTTTTGCTCCAAATTTGTTTCTTTTTCACTCCTTTTAGCATTTTTCACCTTTTTACTTGTACCTAAAAGAAAAACACACAAATATCTTTCATTAAAGCTCAATATCTCAAAAATATGTATAAAAATGTGTCTAAAAACACTATATATTTTAGGTGTATCAAAATCCTCCAAACTTAAAATGTTACTTGTCCTCAAGTGACAATTCAATCTTTAAAAACTAAATAAGTAAGATATGTATATGAGTTTCTCTAGAAGTTACTAAAATTTAGATTTAGAAATATAGTAGTCCAATTTAGAAAAAATATTTAGTAAATGAGATCAATTTAAAGTTTAGAAATTTTTAATGTTAAGAAATATGAAAATATGAGTTCATATCTAATTCAGAAATATTTGTAGATTTTCCAAATATAGAATTTATTCCTTTTATTATCTTCACTTAAAAAAAGTTTATTAAGAATAATTTTACTTACTATATTATATCCTTATGCTTAAGAGTTTCTCAAGTCTTATACTTTAAAAAGATCAAATGTGGAACCAATTTTTGATTAGACACTAATCCTCAAGCTTCTCCTCCCTTAGTTTTTTTCTTTTTATTTTTTTTTTCTTCTTTTTCAGGTAAGAATTACTATATCTGGATAGACCTTTAATAGTTTTGAATTTCACTTCTCCTTTCCTAAAGTAAAGTCCTGATATAAATCTTTTACTTATAAATATAATAATAATTTTGAAAATTATTTTTACTAAAAGAAATTTAAGTATTAAAAATAAAAGTCTAAATTTCTAAATTTTTCAAAAATACAATTTTTCTTACTAAAAATAGTTACACTATATTTAACATTTTCTACACTAAAAATTTTAATTGAAAGTTTTTTTCATTACTATGAATTTTAACTAATTTTTCTTACTCATTTTTATAATCAAATTTTACTTCCCTAATATAACTTCATATACATGATAATTTTTCTTTTCAAATCAAATTCACTTGTAACACATTTGAGAACAAATAAAATTCAAGTTTTGAAAATATTTTTCATTTCCCCCCAAACTTAAATTTTTAACAATATTAAACAGTTTAGCAGCAGATACATATAAGTAGGAATGAAAATTGAAATAACATGCTTACATGAATTTTTATACCCTAATTATACAAGTATAAAACTAAAAATAGAAGTAAAGTTAATTTTTGATCAATTTTCTATCATTTTAATTTTAATTCAACATGTAGAGATTCATTAGACTTCCAAGTAGTGAGTACAGACATAAAAATAAACAAACACACTAACTAGATAAAAGAAAAATACAGAGTAGCAATTTTCTGAAATTAAAGTTTAAAATTAAAGCTAGCAAGATTTTCAACTTTTCAAAAGACATAGAAATAAGTTCAATCCTAACTAACTAAAACACATTACTCAACACACAACAACAATTACTACCCTAGAATTTAAAACAAACTATTAACAACACAAACATCACAATAACAATTAAACAAACAAAAGTCTAACACATCACATAGTCTATCAAGTACACAAACTCAAATGTCTCAAGTTCACACCACATAGTCTATCACATATTACAAATTTAAAAATAACTTAGTCCTCCTCCACATCATCTGAATCACCGCTGTTCCAGACATTTGTAGGCACATAATCAGGGTATCTTGGATATAAATGTACAACACTTAAATGACTATTTTACTCTTCTCTAACTCTCCTCTCTCTCAAAATTCTCCAATATAACTAATTCGTTTCGAGGCTAAAATAACACAAATTTTCACACAAAAAAACACATATTTATTTATGAACTATTACAAGCAACATTCAACACATAATTCTCATTCCAAAGAGTCTCGGGTGAGAAAATTTTCCTAAATACAAACACTAAACAAACATACTCAATTAAACACAAAAGACATAAACAATAAAAACAAGATTTAACACTAACACATAAAAACAACGACTCCTAACAAACAAACTCTAACACTGAACTTAATTCCATTCTTCATTTGTTGGAACAAATTCCTGTCTTTCATTAGTCTCTCATTGGGCATTCAGAATATAGAGTTGATAAAACAGACGATGGTGACGAGCTCTGATACAATCTTCTTCAATCCATTTATGCTTAAGATACATCGCCTTATCCGCTTCTTCTATATAAATAGTATGACTAAATTGCATTTTCAATTGCCATCCAATATGCTCTAGATGTGCATTAACTTCATTACCTTTATCTCAAGTAAAGCTACACTAGTCTCAATTTTGTTGATTTTTTCCGCTATTCTTTCAATACTAACGGCGAAGAAACTGTTATACATCTTTTGTGCACTATGACTAATGAATTTTTTCCTCATGGCCTCTTCCTTTTTCTTCAAACCCATCTCCCATGAAGACATTTTCTCGAAGACATTTTCTCAAAATATCTCTTTCTCTTAGACTTTTAGGGCTAAAATGATTCTGGGTGAAATTCCATCACAAAACCCTTCTATTTATATGCCTAATTCCTTCCAATAACTTCTAGACATGTCCTAAAACTGCCATGGCACATTTAAGTTAACCAATTGGCCGTTAAAGCTTCTAGAAATTGAATTTCGCACATGGTTTTTAACATTCGCGCTTAAGCGTCAAATATTGGCGCTTAAGCGCTAGTGCTCAATTTTGCATCAGTCAACTTAACGTCCAAATTCTCATTCTAGCAGTATATATAAATTTCCAAAAGATGGTATAAATGGTCCAATGAAATCTAATCCCAAAGCATCAAATATTTCAACTTCTAACATATAATTGAGTGACATCTCATTTCTCCTAAAAATATTTCCTACATGTTGACATCTATCACAAGTTTTGATATAAGTGTTAACATCTCTAGAGATTGTAGGCTAATAAAATCTAGATTGTAAAATTTTTGTATGTTGTTTTATCAACACCAAAATGTCCCCCAAAATCAGAATTATGACATTTTTGGATAATTTCATAAGTTTCTTCTAAAGGTACTAATCTTTGAATAATCAGATCATTTCATTGTTTATATAAAAATGGGTCATCCCAAAAATATGACTTAACCTCATATATAAATTTTCTCTTTTGTTGATATGTCATTCCATAGGGTATAATATCACTTACAAGAAAGTTCACAATGTCGGCATACCACGGAACACACCACTCATTAATATTGAACGGTTTTTATCTGGGAAATGTTCATTAATTTCTTTTCAAAACAGAGTGGTTTTTCTAACTCAAGTCTGGACAAATGATCAGCAATTTGATTTCAATCCTTTTCTGATCTACTATTTCAAAGTTAAATTCTCGTAAAAGAAGAATCCATCTTATAAGTCTTGGTTTAACATCATTCTTTTTCATTAAGTACTTAATAGCAAAATGATCTGTATGCACTACGCAATGAGTTTCAATTAAATATGATCTGAATTTATCGGCATATACTATTATTGCTAATAACTCTTTTTTATTGCTAATAACTCTTTTTTAGTTATTATAAGTTTCATTAAGAATTTTACTAGAATTTTACTAGCATAGTAAATTACTTTGAAAATTTTATCATAACTATCCTAAAATAACTCCAATAGTATATTCACTAGCATCACACATCAATTCAAAATGTTTTCCCCAATCTCGTGAAACTATAATTGGTGTTGTGACTAATTATTCTTTTAATAACTCAAAAGCTTTTAGACACTCTTCATCAAGATTGAAAATTGCATCTTTTTCCAGTAAATGGCATAAAGACTTAGCAATTTTTGAAAAGTCTTTCATATATCGTATGTAGAATCCAACATGTTCTAAAAAACTCCTAATTTCCCTTACAATTGTTAGATAAGGTAAATTAACGATCACTTGAATTTTAGTAGGATCTACTTCCACACTATTTTCTGATATTTGATGTTCTAATACATTTCCTCCTGCTACCATAAAGTGACTTTTTTTCAAATTAAGGACTAAATTTGTTTCTTCACAACGCTTAAGAATTTTTAATAAATGTTTTAGACATGAGTCAAATGAAGTTCCAAACACTGAAAGATCATCCGTAGAGACTTCAATCCTTTTTTCAATTAAATCACAAAAAAATTGTCATCATACATCTTTAAAATGTGGCAGGGGCATTATATAAACTAAAGGACATTCTTCTAAAAGCAAATGTACCATAAGGACTGGTAAAAGTTGTTTTCTCTTGATCTTCAAGAGTTATTTGTATTTGGTGATAACCAGTATATCCATCTAGAAAATAAAAGTATTTATGCCCAGCTAGTCTATCCAGCATTTGATCTAGAAAGGGTAGTAAAAAATGATCTTTCATAGTGACAAGATTTAATTTTCTATAATTAATGCATATTCGCCACCTTGTAACTTGTCTAGTAGGTGTTAACTCATTATGTTCATTCACAGTCACAGTTACTATTCCTTTCTTAGGAACACAGTGAATTGGGCTAACCCATGCACTATTTGAAATAGGGTAGATAATTCCAGCATCTAACAACTTTAAAATTTCTTTCTTTACAACTTCTTTCATAACAAGATTCAATCTCCTTTGAGGATTAGCCCTGAGTTTGCAGTTTTCTTCCATATGAGTTCTATGCATACAAATTGAAGGACTGATTCCTTTAATATCAGCAATTGTCCATCAAAAGACTTTTTTAAAATTTTTCAAAATTTTCATCAATCTTTCTTCTTCTTCCATAGTTAACTTTGAGAAAATTATAACTGGTAAAGTAGAGGAATCACCTAAAAAGACATATTTTAAATGATTAGGAAATAACTTCAACTCAAGTTCTGGACGTTTTTCTATTGATGGACAAAATAATTTATCTTTTTCTATTGTGTCCAAAATTTCAAAACTTTTTCGAACATAGTTTGAATCTTCCTTATAAAGATCTTCACATTGATCTAATTCCTCTCCTTGCTCGTGTTCCAAATCTTTTACTTTAGATTTTTCTTCATAATTAGTTTTAAAATGACATTCACTCTGGTATCTTATAACATCCATTCTATAACATTCATCGTCTTTACCTTTTGCGGGATATTTCATTGATCTTGAAATGTTAAAAGTAACAGTCTGATCATTGACGCACATAGGTAATTCTCCTTTCTTCACAACTATCATTGCTCTTCCTGTGGCTAGGAAATGTCTCCCCAAAATGGTAGGTATCTCTCTATCTTCCTCCATATCCAGCACAATGAAATCAACAGAAAAGATAAATTGATATACTTTCACTAGGACATCTTCTATAACTCCTTTAGGGTATGTTATCGAACGATCTGCTAACTACAGAGTTACACTGGTAGGGGTTATTTCTCCTAATCCCAATCTTTTAAATATTGATAATGGCATAAGGTTAATGCTTGCACTTAAATCACATAAAATTTTACCATAAAATCTGTCTCCTATTGCTCATGAAATTGTAAAGCTACCAGGATCTTTAAGCTTTTTAGGAAGCTTTTTCTGAATAATTGTACTGCACTCCTCACTAAGTGCAACAGTCTCATTATTTTCAAACTTTCTTTTCCTGTTGAGAATAACCTTCATAAACTTTACATAACTTGGCATTTGTTCTAAGACTTTAGCAAATATAATATCAATTATAAGCTTCTTAATTTCCATAAATTTTAAAAATTTCTTATCCAACTTCTATTGACGAAGTCTCTGAGGAAATGGAGGTGGTGATTTTTCCAAATCAATTTTCAGTGGAGAAATAGGTCTTTTAGAATCTTTTGGAGTGTCCTCTTTTGATTCTTCAATTTCTTCTCTCT
>NW_018243088.1:93429-103602 GCF_001263595.1 Phalaenopsis equestris
TCTCTTCCGCTTCTAAGTTGAACGGCTTTTACATGCTCTTTATTCTGGTCTTTCAGATTTGTTTCAGTATTACTAGGAAGTGTTCCTTTGGATCTATTACTTAATGAATTTGCGATTTGTCCAAGTTGATTCTCAATATTTCTAATTGTAGCTCCTTGACTTTGTAACTGATTTCCCATTTATAACACCACTTCTTCTATAGACAACTTCTTTTCCTTAAATTGTGGATTAGTGTTGAAACCTGAAGGATAAATAGATCTATAAGTATCATCCCCTTAGTTGTTCTAGTTTCCCAATGGGTTTACTTGATTGTTCCCCCATTGCTGATTATTACCATCTGTAGTATTATTCCAATTGAAGTTGGGATGGTTATTCCAACATGGGTTATAATAATTTGAATATGGGTTATTCTGCTTGTTATTTATGACATTCAAAGTTTTCTAATGATGCTTGAGAATCTATCATTTGGCCTAATGAATTCTCTTTAATCATAGAAATTGGTTGAGAAAAATTCATTCCAAATTGGTCTAACTTCCTTGAAATTGCAACAACTTAATTTGCTAACATAGTAAATGCATCAGATTCATGAATATTGGCTACTTTCTTAAGATTTACCCTCTCAGACAGTCATTGAAAATTATTGGTAGTCATTTCTTCAATTAAAGCACAAGCGTCATGAAATGGTTTTGACATCAATAAACTGTCATCAGCGACATCGATAATAGATATAAGAGACCCAACTAATCTATTATAAAAAGTTTGAATTATTAACTAATCTGGTATAGCATGGTGTGGACACTTTCTTAAGAGTTCCTCAAATTGTTCCCATGTTTCATAAATAGATACCCCAAACTGATTATCTGATACAATTTGGATAATAGCAAGTTTAAGTTCAAATGAATTAGTCACTTCAGTAGGTTTTTGAATACTACAATGAAGTTCATATACCGTAGAGTTAGCATAATCTCGTAAATTTCTAATTGCTTGATGAATTTCTACATTTTGATTATTTTGATCTGTCATTTTTGTAATTATTTTAGATTTTTCAAAATTTTTAATTTTTTTGCTTTTTCAGATTTTTTTAATAGTTTTCTATAATTCAGAATCGTAGGGCACTAGTCCTTCAGAACCTGAACTACGCATACACTAAAATAAAATAAAATAAAATAAAATAAAATAATACACAAACAAAAATAAAATACTATAATAAAATATTCCTGTAATAACCCTTAAAGTTTAAATAAGACTTTTTAAAATAGACAATTTCTTTCAATCAATCTTCCCGACATTAACGTCAAAAACTTGATCCTGACTGTTTATATGCAACAGTATAACAATGTATTTGATTATATTTTTCACATATCTTTCCTTACTTTGCAACAGTACCAGATACTTTGCAACAGTACCATGCAACAGTACCAAAAACTTGATCTTGGAGAAATAAGAATTCAACTTTTTAACTTAATATATATTGAGATACTACGCAAGTATATGTATCATTATCAAGTAATATATGACTTTTTGATTAAGCCCCAAATATCGAACCCACAAGGAGAACCAAACCCACAAGGAGAATTCACAATATGCACTTTTAAATAACAAACTTTCTATTTCAAAAAAACAATTACTTAAACTATAGACATTTTTACAGTAATTAAAATTAAATTCTTTTTGGTCATTTTGATATTTCAAAAAGACAATTACTCTCACTCTAGAGTTCCCTCGATTCCCTCCATATGGGGGCTAACATCTCGTATTAGAACCTAAAACAATAAACCAAGTTAGGGGTTTTAGCCTGTCACTCTAAAGTCCTCTAACTCTACACCATTGAAAGATTATTTTCCTATTTATTTGCACTAAATCATATGAATTACATTCTCATTCATACAACCTCATGTGATTCTTTCCAATTGTTGACTGAGTCAATATCAGCCCGGTTCTTACATATTCTCACAACAAATTTTAACATCTAGATGGGTCAGATCAAGAAGTAAATGAAGTACATGGAATTAAATCATCACAATTTCTTCCAATATTAAAGTATAATACTCTCCACAACTTCCATCCAACACTTTAATTACTTATCATTTTAAGGAGAAAGATAAAGAAAACTACTCAGAATCCATGGAGAAATCAAAACCACACTTTAATTTAAAAGTAGAAATCATTATCAAACCAACAAGATGTCTCGATTAAAACAAAAAATAGTTTAAAAATAAAGATAAAAACTTATCTCAAATCCTTCACCAAACACTTGAAGTTCTTTTGAATCTCTTCTCTCTTACAACCTTACAACCTCTCACAATAAAACTAAAAACAAAAAGGATAAAGTAAATTTGTGGTGCCTAAAAGTTCTCTCCAAAAGTTCCTCCACGAACTATTTCAAGAACTTCTCAGGACTCCCACCTTTTTTCTCTCAACTTTCTTATTTTATAATTTTCCAAGAGGTGTTTTTGTATCTCTTCAAAATGTGTCCTAATTCGATGTATTTTTCAAGGGATGTTTCCTTTCATAAGTCTTTTAACCATATTTTTGTTTATAGTGGTCATAACCACCCTCTTTAGCCAATAGGTGCCTCAAATGTCCCTTCAAAATTTGACAAAATGAATTAACCAGTCAAATAACTGCCTCTGACACTTAAGCGCAGGGCATCTGACGCTTAGACGCGGCCTTCTCTGTTTTGCGGGCGCTTAAGCGTCGGATCTGACGCTTAGGCGCCAAAACATTTTTGCACCATTTTTGCATTTTTGCTCCAAATTTGATCCTTTTTCACTCCTTTTAGCATTTTTCATCTGTTTACTTGTACCTGAAAGAAAAACACACAAATACCTTCCATTAAAGCGCAATATCTCAAAAATAGTTATAAAAATGTGTCTAAAAGCACTATATATTTTAGGTGTATCACTAGGCAGGGAAGATACTAGCTCTCACTCTAAAGTTCCCTCTTCTCCCTCCACTTGGGAGCTAACATCTCATATCAAAATCTAAAATTATGAATCAAATTGGGAGTTTTAGTCTGTCACTCTAAAGTCCTCCAATTTTACACACATTTAAAATTATATTTTCCTATTTATTTGCACTCAACCCCATGAACTACATTCTCATTCATGAAATCAATATGCAATTCTAATCATTTGTTGACTGAGAAAATACCATCTCAGATCTTATATGTTCTCACAACAGGTTTTAAGATCTTAATTGGCCAAATCAAGAAGTAAATGAAGTGCAAGGTCTTGAATCATCATAACTTCTTCCAACATTGAAGACTAATACTTCACACAACTTCCTTTAAACATTTCATTACTTATCATTTTAAGGAAAAAGATAAAGAAAACTACTCAGAATTCATGAAGAAAACACAATCACACATGAGTTTAAAAGTAGAAATCAAACATAAAAACAATAAATCCAAATTAAAAATCAAGTGTAGTAACAAAGATAAACACTTATCTCAAATTCTCTCCACCAAATGTCTTGAAGTTCCTTTGAATTCTCTTCCTTCTCTCACAATACAAACTAATACTCAAAATAAAATAAAATAAAATAAAGGTGGTCGGCGGTGGCGGCGGCGACGACGGTGGTAAACTTTGGTGGATGGTTGCTGGCCCCATCTCTTGGAAAATCTAAGTCTTTTCTTATAAAAATCTAAGGGTGCCTTGGTGTCTCTTCGAAAAGGTATCTCCATTCAATAAATCTTCTAGAAGTTGTCTCCTCATAAGCCAATTGAATGAATTTTCGTGTCCATGGGCTATTTCCCACGTTTTTATCAATGGTTGTTTCAAACACCTTTTCAAAATTCTGCTCCAATTAAATATTTCTTCAAATAACTAACTTTCGTGCTTAAGCGCGAGGTACTTGGCGCTTAGGCGCAGATCATCTGACGCTTAGGTACCAATCCTGGGCGCTTAGGCACCCCAGTTCATTTTTGCACATTTCTTCATTTCTGCTCCAAATTTGACCCCTTTTCACTCCTTTTAGCATTTTCATTCATTTGATTGTACCTACAAGAAAAATACACAAATTTCTTTCATTAAAGCGCAATATCTCAAAAAATAGGTATAAAAATATGTATAAAAATACTATATATTTTAGGTGTATCAATGTCCAACAATTCAAATCTCTCTCTATTGGCTCTAGGGTTCCCCTTTAGCAGTAGAACATATTCTTCTTCGGATATCTCACTCTCAATCTCAACCTCTAAATGCTTTATTGGGTCTTCTTCTAAAATTTCAACAAATTGGCTACACTACCCCATCCACTACAACAATCCTATGGTAATGATCATCACTTTAATCTCAAAGAAATTTCATGAACGTTAGAATATCAAAAGTGGTTTCTTGATCATTAACTCTCATGGTCAGTTTCCTCTACTGAACATTGATCATTAACTTACTAGTGGTTAAAAAGGGTTGACCAACTATCAAGGGTATCACCTTGTCCTCCTCCATGTCTAGTACCACAATATACATGGAATATAAATTCATCCAAGTAAACCAACACATTCTAAATAATTCTCATTAGGTAAGCTAAAGATTGATCAACTACCTGTAGGGTTAGGTTAATCACCTAGGCCTTTCCTAACTCAAGTCTCTTGAAAATGGACAGTGACATCGAACTTATACTTGCTTTTAAGTTACAAAAATCCCTTTCCAAAAATTTATCTCTTATGATACATGAGATAGTAAAAGTTATAGGGTCCTTCATCTTTTGGGGTAATGCTGCATAATTGCACTACACTCCTCAGTTAGAGGCACTGCCTCAAAATTCTCTTGTTTAATTTTCTTGGTCCATACATCCTCCATGAACTTGACATAACTAGACATCTATTATAGGGCTTTAGCAAATAGAATGTTTATGGTAAGCTTTTGAACACCACTAGAAAACTAAAAAATTATTGGTCCAGTTTTTGCTTCTGTGGCCTCTGGAGACAATGTGGTGGGAGTCTTTGAGGCTCAATCTTATGGGGTAAAACAGGTCTCCCTATGTCCTCTACTAGGGTCTCACTTTATTCTCCTATTGAAGGCTCCAAGTAAATTAGGTTCTTATCTTTTTTAGTGGTGGCTTCTAACACCTTGACATTTCTTAACTTCATAGTCTACACTTACTCAATCTCTTTTTCCTTAGGGTTCACTTCATTGTTACTTGAGAGTGGACCTAGGGGTTTATTGTTCATAGAATTCGCTTGCTTTCCTAATTGGTTCTCTAAATTCTTAATGGCTACAAGTTGGCTTTGTATTTGGTTTCCCATTTATATTATTAGATCCTCAAATGGTGTCCTTTTCTGCATGGGTTGGGTATTGACTTGAAATCTTGGTGAGTATGATTGTTTCTGGGGGTTTTTTTCTAAGTTGTTCCAATTATCTATAAGATTAGCTTGAGGGTTCACCCACAGTTGGTTTGGTTGTTGTTATTCCATTAAGAGTTTGAATGGTTTTTTCAGTCGGGTTGTAGACATTAGAATAAGGATTATTGGCTTGGTTTTCTATGACATTTACAACCTCTAAAGTTGTCATGCTAAGATCAATCACTGGTTTATATATCATCCCTTCATTTGGTGGGGATCCATGCATGGAGTTCACCCAAGAGTGTCTAACTTCAAGGAAATGAAAGCTACTTGGGTGGTTATGATAGCTAGAACATCTGTGTCATGCATACTGAATACTTTTTGAGGTTTGACTCTCTAAGAAGGCCATTAAAATTATTGGTTATCATCTCCTCTACAACTCATAAACTTATCAAAAGGTTTGGACATCAATGATCCCTAATGACACTGTCAGGCTTAGGTTGTTTCCATTCTCTTTCAGAGATAAAGCCAAGATATTGTTAAACTCCCTCGCCGCAGGATCTATCACCACTTGGACAGATCTTGCCCAAAAATTTCCAGCAAAAAACTTTCTTTCATCTAAGACTACCAAGCTTAGGAAAGATATCACTTCACACCAAAATATATGGGGAGTCAGTTTATGAGACTTGGAAAATGTTCAAGGAACTACTTAGGAGGCATCCACACCAAATGATCCTAAAGGCAGACTCAACAAAACACACATAGTCGCAATGAATCACACAAGTCCGTCAACATGCAAGACATGCACAACATACAACACATGCAAAATAAAACAGACTCTTTTTTTGCTTTTTGAATCTTATAATTTTTTTTTCTCTTTTTTAGTATTTTTTTCAGCACCTACAGTAAAACTAGCAAAACAATGATGCAAGTGCAACACAAATAATAAGAAATAAAATTGAAAATAGAAATTACAAAACTTAGATTCTAAGTTGTTTAACTAAAGTTTCCTAAAATCAATATAATTCATAACGCTTTTCCCCAACAACATAACTAAAACTTGATGACCAAAAATTGCTATGAGGCAAGTGGTAAGGACCCAAATATATGTGTCAAGTAATATGCAATTTTAGAGTCAAAATATCAATCCTATGAGGTAAGAGTTAACAACTATTTCGACAGAAAATATCTATTTTACTAACTTTAGCGTGATCACAACTGTAGAAGTCAAATCCTAAAATTTTAAGCAATAAATAATAAATAACAATATGATCTTGGAAACTAAAAATAAGATTCTTAGTGTTCTTCAAGAAGGACGAGCCTTGTACCTTTGAGACTCGGGTGTAGTGTAAGTTTATAATTTTTTTAACTATTCCTCTATGTGATAGTTGTTAACTAGGGATAAAATTTTCTTCTTAGCCTATGCCTAGGTCATAAGAAGAATTAGAAGCCTGCAAAGTTAAGTTTCTCCTAACCCCACGTCGTTTCCCATGATTCTTCCGACCCCATATCTAGGTTGCAAATCGAATATGTCTATTCTATTAGATTTTTATTGTTAACCTACTATTTCTAATATGCAACGGGTAAAATTCATACTTTGATTAGCTTACAGTAATATTTTCTTGCAATGCATTGATGGAGAGAAGGCTGACAAATTTGATAATTTAATTTTATTTTATGTAAACCTATAAATTATTCATAGAATCATCATAACTATAATATGATCCTATTTCTAAATGCTCTTCTTGAAGCTTCAAAAATCATTACAATCTCATCTGAAATAAAGAAGAGAGGCTTACAACACTACTAGAAATGATCCAATCTCAAAAGGTATATCTCATTACAATCCCAACTAAAATAAAGAAGAAAGACTTGCAACCCTATTTGAGGTAATCCAAATTCCAAAGATATATCTAGATGGAAATATGATACAAATTTCTCTTTTTTTCTCTCAACAAAAACAAACATCATGGTTTTGAAAGACAAACTCCACCGTTTGATCTACATAAATGAAAGCAGAAAGTTTGGCTTCAAAGCAAAAAAAATCACATCCTGATTCCACTGTGGGCGTTCAGTGACAACTTTGAACCCAAAAAGGGTGGAGAAAACATAAAATATAAAATGGGAAAGCAAAAGTATTAAAAAAAACAGAGAAAAACTAAGAAGAGGAGATAAAACAATACTACTGGGGCTGAAATTGATGAAGGACAATTGTGACTAGGGCTGTCAAAACGGCTCGTTGTTCGCGAACAGCTTGTGTTCGACTCGTTAAGAAGCTCGTGTTCGGCTCGTTAACTTCGTTCGATAAGTTAACGAGCCGAACACGAATTAAGATGTGTTCGTTCGTGTTCGGCTCGTTTTGGCTCGAAATACTACTCATCAAGTTTATATATTAAGTAGTATTTTAAGAAAATCTAATTGACTGCAAGGCTACAAAGATTTATAACCAATTAAAATATTGATTAAGAAAATAAAATAAAAATTATTAAATTAGATTTAAGTGCTCTTTTAATATAAATAATAATTTTTAAATCTTGCTCAAACCCTTATTGTCTTATGACTACATGATTAGGGTTGTTAAAAGGACTCTTTGTTCGTGAACAACTCGTGTTCGACTCGTTAAGTAAACCCGTTTACACCCCTAATTGTGACTCCCTGCCAAGTAAAAAAAAAAAAAGGAAAAAAGTGAAAGGAGGAGTTTAGAAAAAGACCAAGAGAGAGCATAGTGGGAGAGGGTTTTGTTCTGATTGTTGTGGCCTCGTGTAAATAAAGTAAGGGCTAGAGTTGAAGTTTCATTTTTTCTTAATATTTTGTAATAACAGAGGGGTTAAAGGAGTAGCAAAATGCTTAAGTTTGGTGTGCAAATATGTAATAAATATAGTTTAAAATGCACGGTATATAAAATCTACTATAATAATATCACTGTTTGATTCTATCTAGCGTTGCTATATTTATCATTGTGATGATATGAAATTTATGTTGAACTCTCCAAAACATTATAATATATTATTCAAATATAATTTGAAAAGATCAAACCTTTTTCAAATAGTTAGAAATTTGTTTGTAATTAGATCAAACTTCTCCTTTCAACATGATTAAATTTCAGCTTAAACTTCTCCTTTCAAATCATTTCTCACTTTTTATGCTTCATTGTTGCATATGAACATTTCATTTGTAAAACCTCTCAATATTAAATTTTTAGATTGCATAGTTGTAAATCTTAAAGGAGTAAGACACGAAGGAGAACTAAACTTAGTTTGATATTAAAATACATGTTCATTAAAAAAAACATAAATTATACAACTATTGATGAGCTCCTTAGTATCCACAAAAACAAATAAAAAGAAACGAGTTTTACGAATTTCATTGTTGAGCTGTTATATTTATAGCTGTTGAGTCCTGGTTTAAGAAAAAAAAAAGGTTTCAATTATATAATGCACATACCTTAATTTAATTAAAATTGATAAAGGCTAACTAAAAATTAACTAAATAATATTAATGTTATATTTATACAAATTGATTAAATAAGTTATTATTTAATTGGCTTAATGAATGACTAATTAATGATGAACGGGATATTTATCTTATGCACTTTAATAAATAGTAAATTACTAATTAAATTTTGGTTAGTTTAGAACAATTCTTGTTAATAATTAGTTAATTTAATAAATTATAAATTTATATTGAATAAAAATAAAATTATAAAACTTAAATATATTTAAATTATTTTAATAATCCTATCATCACTAATTAATATTAAAATTTTATTTTAATTAGCATACTTCAATTATGAAATAAGAAATCAATAATTTTTTCAATAATTAATATAATTATGAAATAAGAAATCAATAATTTTTTCAATAATTAATATAATTCAACCTCTATCATGTTAAATTATATTTTGAATTTGGTTTACATCAAATTTTATTGAATACAGATTTATTAGGATATATCATACTCCAAATAGCTCTTAAATATCCTTATTCAATTATAGCAAAGTATGAACACTTGGGAATAGGGGTGCAAACGAACCGAACACGAACGAACAATGTTTGTGTTCGTGTTCGGTTCGTTTGAAATATAATTTGTTTGAAATAGGCTCGTGTTCGAAATTGTTCGTGAAAGGTTTGTTCGTGTTCGGTTCGATTTGTTCCGGAATTAGTTGTTCGAATCGTTCGAATCGTTCGAAATGTTCGAAATGTTCGAAATACTTGAAATATTCGAAATGTTCGAAATGTTCGAAAATTTTCAAAAATTTTCAATTTTGTTTCTATTTTTCAATTTGACCGTAATAAAAAAAAATTTACATACATACCTTTAATATTCTTATGTTTTTACATAATTTTGACAGTTAGACCATTGAAACCTTTCATATCACATAAAAAATGCCACCATTTTACCTTTTAAAAATTGAAATACATCTGCATAAAATATATAAGATTTAAGTGATATGTATGTAAATCTTCCTAAAAAAATCTCTAATTGATCTAGAATTGTCAAATTTAAATCATGTAATTTTCACAATACTGCATCACAGAAAGCTATTGCCATAATAATTAGAAGTATAAGTTTCCTAAAAAAAAATACCAAGTTATTTCAAGAAAAAAAATAGAGCACAAGACTATAAGAGAGTTTCCAGAACGACTAAAAATTGTTAATTTACTCCTCATATTCACACTTAAGTAGATATCAATATATACATAGAAAGAGATCTTAAATTATAACTGAAGTCGAACACAAAAAGGATGAAAAATTAGATATATATATATATATTTTTTCATTTATGTCCATTATAACATGAAAGTTTCGAGAGGTAAATCCACTATCTTGGTTTCGCACTGGGCTCATCTGAACAATACTATGAAGATCATCATCCCACAGATTTCCAA
>NW_018243088.1:106651-130502 GCF_001263595.1 Phalaenopsis equestris
CATTCAAAGAAAAGATGCCTGATAGACTCTTCACCACAACTGCGAAAATAACACCTTTAAGCCATTCTCAGCCCCTTTAATTTTGAGATATCACAAGAGGAAGCATAGAGAAGAAAAATCTCCATAGAAAGAAGGATATAGAGGGGGACATATAACCATGTCATAAAAGATTACCCCATTTTCATTTGTCAAAGTTATGCATATTATAATAAAGCATTTTAGATATAGAAGCATTTGTTATGGTTCGGGCTACCCATAACTAATTTAAACATCAATGCATTGCCTAAACGAAGGCAAGCCCAAGTGCCCAACAGAAAATAAGCCAAGCTTCATAAAACCACCACAGTTAGTCAAATTCCCCATGTCTCGAAAACAACACTTTAAAGGCTCCAAAACATATGATTCACTCTATTCACTAACAACTTGTTAGAAGCATGTTTCCAAACAGCAAGTATAACAAACCAAAACAACACTTTAAGGGCTTTCAACAACAAGTATAACTACCCCAAAATAGCCCTAAAACAATGTTTTTAATGTCTCTAAAACAGTGCTCAAAATAACCATAAAGTGATATTTTTAATCTGTAAAACACTGCATAAAACAACCCTAAAATCATGTTTTTAGGGTTTCAAAAACAACCCTAAAACAATGTTTTAAATGTCTCCAAAACAGTGCTCAAAACAGCCATAAAGTGTTGTTTTTAATCTGTAAAACACTGCATAAAACAACCCTAAAATCATGTTTTTAGGGTTTCAAAAACAACCCTAAAACAATGTTTTAAATGTCTCCAAAACAGTGCTCAAAACAGCCATAAAGTGTTGTTTTTAATCTGTAAAACACTGCATAAAACAACCCTAAAATCATGTTTTTAGGGTTTCAAAAACAACCCTAAAACAATGTTTTAAATGTCTCCAAAACAGTGCTCAAAACAGCCATAAAGTGTTGTTTTTAATCTGTAAAACACTGCATAAAACAACCCTAAAATCATGTTTTTAGGGTTTCAAAAACAACCCTAAAACAATGTTTTAAATGTCTCCAAAACAGTGCTCAAAACAGCCATAAAGTGTTGTTTTTAATCTGTAAAACACTGCATAAAACAACCCTAAAATCATGTTTTTAGGGTTTCAAAAACAACCCTAAAACAATGTTTTAAATGTCTCCAAAACAGTGCTCAAAACAGCCATAAAGTGTTGTTTTTAATCTGTAAAACACTGCATAAAACAACCCTAAAATCATGTTTTTAGGGTTTCAAAAACAACCCTAAAACAATGTTTTAAATGTCTCCAAAACAGTGCTCAAAACAGCCATAAAGTGTTGTTTTTAATCTGTAAAACACTGCATAAAACAACCCTAAAATCATGTTTTTAGGGTTTCAAAAACAACCCTAAAACAATGTTTTAAATGTCTCCAAAACAGTGCTCAAAACAGCCATAAAGTGTTGTTTTTAATCTGTAAAACACTGCATAAAACAACCCTAAAATCATGTTTTTAGGGTTTCAAAAACAACCCTAAAACAATGTTTTAAATGTCTCCAAAACAGTGCTCAAAACAGCCATAAAGTGTTGTTTTTAATCTGTAAAACACTGCATAAAACAACCCTAAAATCATGTTTTTAGGGTTTCAAAAACAACCCTAAAACAATGTTTTAAATGTCTCCAAAACAGTGCTCAAAACAGCCATAAAGTGTTGTTTTTAATCTGTAAAACACTGCATAAAACAACCCTAAAATCATGTTTTTAGGGTTTCAAAAACAACCCTAAAACAATGTTTTAAATGTCTCCAAAACAGTGCTCAAAACAGCCATAAAGTGTTGTTTTTAATCTGTAAAACACTGCATAAAACAACCCTAAAATCATGTTTTTAGGGTTTCAAAAACAACCCTAAAACAATGTTTTAAATGTCTGAGATTTTGAGACAAGTTTTCGCCGAGAGAAGATTTTCGCGATTTTGATAAAAGAAAATGGTTCTCGATCTTGAGAGGAGCAGCCGGAGGAGAAAGATCGGCTGCGGGCTCGGGGTTCCGCGACAGGCGGGCGGCGGGGGAGGAGCAGCCGGAGGAGAAAGATCGGTTGCGGTCTCGTGCTTCCTTGAGAGGAGAGCGGCGTGAGAGGAGAGCGCCGAGCTTTTCACAATTTTGAGCGAAGGAGCAGCCGGAGGAGAAAGATTGGATGCGGTCTCGTGCTTCCGTGAGATCGCGTGAGAAGAGAGCGGCGTGAGAGGTGGAAAAGGGAACGGGGGCAAAAGGGAACGGGGGGTTAGGGCTTCCACTCTTTCATTTCCTTTATATATTATAATATAAAAATAATAATATAATATATTATAATAATTATATACCTTATATTATATAAATATATAATACCTATATTATTAGAGTTTAGATAGTATGTAAATGTATTATTATTAATAATTTATTTTACATTATAATTTACAGGTTTTAAATTTTAATATATATAATTTTTTTTGAGTATATAATTATTTTAAAAATATCATAAATTATATCTATTTATTTATTTATTTAATTTTTTTTATTTCGAACAATAACGATTCGAACACGAACGAACGCATCACTGTTCGTGTTTAGTTCGTTTAGCAAACCGAACGAAAAAAATTGTTTGTGTTCGTCTCGTTTACTTATCTGACGAATCGAACAGGAATGCTCTGACGAATCGAACACGAACTATTTGCGAACAAAGAGGTTTTTGACAGCTGGGAAACATAATTGCCTAAAAACTCCACCAAGATGCGCCGCATCGAAATTTCTTAACGTGATGAGACTTCTCTGCTCTCAGCCAACATGCTTAGGCTCTCGACCGCAGATGGCTTCATGAGCGGTACCTCTTCTCCGATCATGTTCCATTAACGATTTCTCTGAGCTTTTGTTCGCTTTCCTCATTTATTTTCACGAAAATCGACTTTTGTCGTTCATTGCATGTACTCTTCGCTGGGGTTGAAGCAGTGAAGGAAGGAGTCGACGACATGATTAAGTATCTTGCTAACGAGCCTTCTGCGGGTCTCTATTTCGTGCAACAGCACGCCCAAGCATCCATGCCCCGCCTCCTTGATATTAGGGTATGCTTGGTTTCTTTCCCTTTAGTCCGAGCTCATTTTTTATTAATTTGTGGCTCGGTTTATTGCTTTGAATGGGTTATGAATGTTTGTGCTCGATGAATTAGTCTTCAATCGGCTTTTGCGCATGTATTTACGAATATTAGATTTTTGGGGCATGGGTATGTTCATTTTCCCCGACTATTAGGTACAAAGTGCGCATAGTATCTTATGATAATTTTTCATGCCGGGCTCATTGGTTTAATCATTTATTAGTAATTTTGGTGAAGAAATGAGTTTTCACTTGCCTGCCTTGCTTGGCGAGGATTCTGTCGGGTGTTTCTTCATAAATTTAGTTGGGTGGGCAACCTTAACTCGTTTGTAGTCAAGGATATGCGTTGCATCAGACAACTATTGCTTGAGAATTGAGATATGAAAGAGATCGTGTAAACAAATGTTGAAAGCAAATTAGCATGTAAGTAAATAATCCTACTCGCTCATTTATGATGCTAAACAAATATACAAAATCAAACTTAAAATAAAGCAAAACTATAAAGTTGAAGCATGATATAAATTTGATGCAATATTTATATTGATTCTTTTGTGCATTGGCCATACATTGGCTAAATTAGTTAGCGCGTGCTTGTTGTATGAAGGAGTGTTGGGTTCAAAGCTTTAGGTGAGTTAGATGATGTGAAAACATGTTGGAGTAGGTAAGCCCTTGCTGGTGCAAATCTTCTAAAGCAGAGCCGAAGTTTGAATTATTAAGCGAGTGTGCGCTCTCAAATATGTTGGCTTGCTTTTGGAGTGATGAGCAAACCAATGGACAAGTGTGCTCTGTAATTTGATAACAAATGTCTAGTTCAAGGCTACTAAGCTTGCTTCGAGAGCATTGCTTCATAATGAATGTTGTTTCTTATTACATGGTGCAGTGTAATAGATTTTTTGGGATCTTTAATAAATGCTTTTTCAAAATTGAGCTAAAAGCGTGCTCAAGAAGATTCATTACTTGTGAGAGCTATAGGATGAATCACATATTGTTAAAAATTTTGAGAACTTGAAAGGAAGCTCTCAAATGACTTTTTGGTGAAGAGTTCTCCAGTGATGTTCTTGAGTATTCCTCAAGTGGTCCCTTTTAAGACATCTTTGGAAGAGGATTTTTGCTCAGCTTGGATGGTTTGACTCTTGATTATGTGGATGTTGAAGATTGCATCAAATTCATTAGCCATCTTTTGAATGTACAAGTGGATGCATGATATAATTATGTGAGTTACTTGATGAGAAATTCCATAGTTATGATTATTATTTTTATATTAATTATCTAAATCGTTTTACCACCATTTGTGGTGGATTTTCATTCATGGAAACTTATTCTTCTGGTCATGGATCTATACTCTCTTATTCCACATTTCATTTTCTTTTTTTTTTCTATTGTCCACTTCAGCTCCACTAGAAAACCTTAGAAATAAGAAAGAACCCCTTCGAGCCATGCTTTTATCCTTATTAGAAACCCTAGTTTTAATTTTTTTGGGTTTACCTTATAAAAGAAAAATGTATTCCCACTCCATCACCTTTACAACCTTTCGCATATTCCTCTCTATATCATTAATCATTCAACTACACTACCTCTGAGCTACACCTCATCATCCACTTGGCCTAGCCGTTCCACTTTAAAAAACAACTGCTTTTCTATGGGGACCTTTTAGAGAACCTTGAGACATTGTCTTCCCATCACTTCCGTTGATCCAAACCCATCCTAATAATCATGATGTGTCATCCCCTTGTCATCGTTATTAAGATGGCCTATGCATTTCCCCAAAAACTCACTTCCTTAACCACTTGAGAATTTTCAATTCCACCATTAGAAGACCTTATTTCTTTTCCCATCGATAAATACAATTTCATGAGACTATTGCCGTTTGGGCTAATTAATCCATTGAAGCATTCCCAAGTAACTTTTTGTATTGAGCACCAATTTTCATGCATACAAATCCTTTTGTTATACATCTAATGTTAAACATGCATTATGTAGGGATTTCATGTTCATTTCATAAATTAATGGACAATAATGAAGAAGAGAAAAATCATGATTGCAGGAAAATTATATTAATCATTGGGTCATGGTCTCCTTCCTTTGTATAGGCATGAAGGAATGGAGAGCCCCTATCATTCTAGGTCATTACTTATACGTTTGGCCAACATTCTTAAAAATAGTCTCTTTGCCTAAATCTTTGGCAATAATAGTTATTTCACAAGGCTTTTGGGCCTTTTTATGAAGGTAAGTTTGGAGATGGGGTTGATATCAACTAATAATTGCAGATGATCACCCCGATAGGGCTGCTACTAATCCAATATTAGCTGAGTAGGAGCTTGCTTGATCTTGAGTTTGTCAAAATAGAGCTCGAGTTTAGCTTGATTTAAGTATTAGTAATCGTTTTCAAGTTTGATTTGTTTCAAATCATGACTTTCTAAGCTTGGTTTAAGCTTAATTCGCTTGTTGATTAAAGGAACCTTATTGAGCTTATTCATGAGTAATACTATCGATCAACTTATTAATTATTTGAATAAGCTTTATCAAGCCTATTCATGGGCAGCCGATTGAGCTTAAAATTGAGATTTTTATTAAATGAAATATTGAACAACAAACATTTTAATGAGCATAATGGCTTGTGTTCATGAGCAAATGCAATATGATATAGAAAACAAGAAGAATCCATTATATTCATGTATTAATGAAATTTTAATTGAGTCTTAAATGAGTATATTTGTTAGGCTTAACCAATCTTCTTAATGAGCTTGTTTATAAGTTTTAAATGATATTTTTATAATCATAAACCAGTTGTGCACCAAATTGTTGAAATTTGTTCATATATCAATAAAGTTATTATAAAAGTATTCAAGCTAATTCGATTAATTAATTACTTGATCATGAACGAGTTCTAACCGAGCCAAACTACTAGTAGCTTGTTGAGCGTATTGCTTCATTTGTTGCTAGACCTAGTTGATCTTAATATGGTTTTCTCCACATTTTGCATTCTTTCACATGTCAAAGACCTGGGAATATTGTATCAAAAATGATATTAATTTATTATAATTAAATGAAAATATGACATTCAATAGGACCCAATGGAGAAAAATGATTCTTGTTGCTGGCTCCACTTCGTGGGATAAAGTCTTGTTGTTGTTGTTGCTGTTGTCACATGTCAAAATGCTATGGTTCTTTTTTCTCATGTTTGTTTGCTTGTGCAATTTGACATGCTAGGTCGTTAGAATGGCATTGGCAAAACCTAACAATCATTTTTGTCAAAGGTTATCAATTCAATCATGCTTGCATGACTAATTAATTTTTGTTGTATAGCTTTATTCTTGTCAACTAACTATGGTCCTTTCATCCATCATGCTATTGGTTGCTATGGCCTAATCATTCAAGTTTTACTACAGTAAACTAACTACACCTGACCAGTGACCCTTGCTCAATGTTTCTTATCTAGTCGCCACCTAGGATTTTTTTAGCCAAACTCTTGTTTGCTCAACTCTGTCTACTTGGCCCAACAGGCCACTCATATCTGAATAGTTCAGCTTGGCTGTTCAATGCCCTACTCGAGAAATATTAAGATCTAGAATTATGGGCCCTTACAAAAGTGATGTGAAGCAATCAAGTATGAAAGAAATTGTGATGTGTGATGGTCTCTTGATCCATTTTTACTATATCATATTCAAATTATAGGGGTGTGTCCACATACATTACATATTTATTAGCTGAGGTTGATATTTTATTTTGTTTCTTGCAAATGCTCTGTTTTAAATTTACTTGATTACCTCTAAATTTATATATCAACATTTGTTTCTTATGGAATTATAATGTCAAAGATGATTATAAACTCATTCTAATTTATAGGAAAAAAAATGCGGAAACGATTCATGAGGTAACTATTTACATTGAAAATGTTGAAGAATCTGCTGATCTCAACTTTTTCATATGCTAAGCATCTTTCACGTTTGATGCATTCACCATTCTATATTATTATTAGTTATTTTGGTAGCTATATTTTGTTTAATTGCTGCAGTTAACATTTCATTTCGTTTCTTGCAAATGCTGATCAGTTTTTGTGATAAATATGCATGACTTTTTTTTCCCATTACCTCCAAGTTATATATCAAAAAATGTTTTTTAAAAATATTAGCATATCATGGCTGAGTGAAAATTCATTCTAAGTTATAGGACAAAGTTTTGGAAAGGATTCATGAGGTGAACCTTCACACTGAAGATATTGAAGATTCAATTGATGCAGTACGGTCAATGACAGAAATTGGCTATCCACTTGCTGAGGAGATGATTAAAGACATCAAAACATCTCTACTCATTATTTCAAAATGCCAAAGAAAAAAGGGGTGAGTTTTTTCTATACATCATTATTTGTCTATTCAAACACTGGTAAAAAGGAAAAAGATGACAAAATATTGAAATTATCTTTTAAAGATTTGCTTGAGTTTTCAACCATTGATTTAATGGCTCTGCAGAAGATCTTTAAATTGTTTTGAATCACGTTTGTTTTGCTGACTGTGGTAGTATAATGTTCACCATATTATGAATGACCAAATTTGGAAGTGATGCCTTTAAGTGGACAGGATAAGTCAGGGTTGCAGAATATTCATAGCTTTGCTCTGTTTAGACTACCAATTCTTGGTCGGGTTGCTGAACATTCATTGCTTTATTTCCAAAGTCTAGTTTATGATTTCATTCTTTAAGCACTTTGCTCAGACTACCATTGATATTTTTGTTATCCACAGTTGCCTTTATGGTTATTCTAGAACTTTTAATTTGAATTGAAAATATTTTTGTTTGAAAGGGATTTCTCAATGAGGCCTGAAATCTCTGGTTTTGCTGGTACTTTTCACGGTGACATTATAGGAAATAATAATTATTATGTGGCTGGATGAGGTTTGGTTTATAGAACAATATGCAGTTTAGGAGCCATTGGTTCCACAAGAAACCTTTTATATCCATTTATGTAATAACTCACTGCATTTTTTTTTGCATAGAATTTTAGCAAGTTCGTCTCTTGAATTTTTTTCTTATCTAGATAATTGTCAAACTTATAGAGAAGAAAAAATGTAATATTTTGTGTGGTATTAGTTTGGAAAACTTATGATGTCAGTTTTACGGAATTGCTAATATGAGTCAAAAGTATTGAATTGCCGGTCATTTAGATTTATGAAATTTTTTATTAATAAGAGGCCAAGTGCTTTTTTTTTTTTTTTTTTGCTTTTTTATTAGCTTTTTTAATTGCTCGTTCGATTAACCAAGTTTAGTCTAGCACTTGTCATGCTCAATCATAAGAAAGTCTGAAGAAGCCAAATTTGAATATATATGTTTCGGCTTGGCTCGAGTTTGAGTTGAATATGAACTTTTAGTATGACCAAACAAACCCAATTTATAATGCGCTCAGCTTAGCTTGTCTCAATTACATGTCTAATAATATTCTCTCAAATGGTTAATTTAAAAGAAATTACTTTATCATGAACCTATTTATCTCAACAATTTTATTTTAGCTTATTCTGCACAATAATTGTACTCAAATCCTATTATCATGCTACACCCATTTTTGTTATTCACCTGGAACATGAACATATTCTTGGTAGCAGTACATCAAACATTATCGCAATTGGTATGCTATAGTCATGAAAGCTTACAAATTCAGATTAAGGGCTCGTTTGGGGCAGCTTATTGGGGTGCGGTGGCGGTATGAAAACGTCGTAGAGATGTTTGAAAAATAAGTTCGGCGTAGATTATTGATGCCGCTCGGACGCACTTACAAGATTTTTTTAATAGAAGGCAAAGCGGGGAAGAAATTGCGTCCTGCGTCTGCTTCCCGCGTTAGCGTGAAAAATTCCTCTGGTGCCCCCTCGCCCTCGCTGTTTCCTTTGTCTCTTGGGCACGGGGTGGCCCTCTAACCAAGCGAAGAGGAAGTTTTGGTTTCCTGAATGGCTTAAATAGGCTTACCTTCTTCGATGCTCGATGGTTTCTGTTTTCTGGTAGGAGCGGATCAGAAGAATGAGAGAGACGGTAGTTTCGGTAGTCACTGTAAACCGCGATCCCGTCGTTGCCTTCCCAACTCTCTCTAATGACGACTGTATGCGAAGGTTCATTCACGAAGGCGATCGTTTTGAGCGAAACCGGGAGAGGGAGTGACATAAGCGAGGGTTTGGGGCAGAGATGGGAAGTTTTGAGAAAATAACTTTATATATCATAATCAATTATATCATAATTTTAAGAATCTATAATTAATTATATCAAAATTTTAATTATAATTAATTTGTATATCATCAATTTAATTATAATAGATAAATTTGTATGTAACTATTTAATATTTGATTAATGAATAAAAATATATCAAAATTTTAAGTTATTTAATAAATTTCTAAGAAATTCTTTATTTATGCAATTAATAATTAATTAATCAAAATTTATTAGCTAATAAGTTAATAGTTTATAAAAAAATTAAATGATTACATACAGTTTTGTTACAAATAGTTTCACCAAACAGGGGCATAATGGTCATTTATCTAATATCATCTATCAATGAACTATTCTAAATAAGCTTCCCCAAACAACAAGTTAGCTTATTCTGATAATCTTTAGATTATCAGATTATCAGAATAATCTGCTTATCAGCAGATTATAAATAATCAACAGCTGTGCCATTATGCAGAGTTTAAGGGTGTGTTTGGGAAGGACGTTTTGAGAATGGCCACTGATTGTTTGGAAAACGCGTTCTGAAAACGTCGTTCGCAGGCGCGTTTGGGGCATCTTTTGCTTATCCAAATAAGCAGTTTATCAAAAAATACGGACCGCGGGATTCGACCCGCGTACCGCTTTCAGTGTAAAAAACGAACTGTGTTTTTGAATAAACTGCTCAAACGCAGTTTTCAAATGGTGAGGCGACGTTTTCAAAACGCCGCCGCAATGGATAAGCTGCCCCAAACGGAGCCTTCCTGAAATCATGTTTAGAATGATTGCTGTGAACTACTAAATTTTTTGAGAATAATTTATATATCAAACATTAAAATTGGTCAAAATCTAAAATTATCTAACGACGAGAGACAGCATGCTTACTTTTTTATCAATTAGGTCATCGGTTTTTAAATAAAGTATAAATTAATCTTTAGCAAGCCCTTTTTGTGGTCTAAAACAGGTTACTGATTCAAGGTTATTCAACACAAACTGAAATAAGCATTTAATATGAATTTCAAGTAGGATAATAGCTCAAGGTGCGTGATTTATAAGAACTATAGAAAAACATTACAAGTTAATTCCATATCTAGTTGTACGTCTTTAGTAAATTGAGGAATGGAAAAATATCTTGATTTCTTACTCATGCCAAATGATGCCATGCATAATAAATAACATAATGATAATAATCTTTAATACTATGCAAATTTTTACAACATATTCTTTAATTAAGAAGTTAATTGGGAAAACTTGCATAGGAAGAATAAAAAATAAGGTTAAGGAGCAGTATCATATGTTTCTCATTTAATGAGGATTAAAATAGCTAGATCTAGAATTTTACTCGAAATAGAAAATTCTTAAGTTTGAAGCAAATTATGATGCTTTATGCCATTTAGCATATATTGTAAATCATATTTGTGACAAAGTAAAGTCGAAGTAAAATAATGCTATTAGATTGGTTTATGTTAAGAAGGCTCTACACTGAGGTCCTATCAAGTCCTTTGTCTATTAAAAATTTCTAGGATAGTCTTAAGGCGATTAACTTGTCACAAATAAGTCCTTTAATGTATAATAAGTCCAGCTTCAAGGAATAATTTTTTGTATTGATTGGGCGAAAGGATATTAGTGTTGAAAAAAAAAGAAGGGTTCTAGAGGTAATTAAGCGACTAGTGTTGTGCATCTAGACTTCAAGATTTGAGCAAAGAACATTGATCTGGTTCAACATCTAGAGATTTACTGTTTAGTGATTGCTTGCATTATATTTAGGCTTGAATTATTTGATTCAAACCCATTATATTTTCAAATTTCGTCACTGAACCAATTTTAGTATTTTTTTCTACAAGAACTTAGCATTAAACTTTGAGATGGATCTATAACCTAAGGGCTAAATTGGTATTGGGTCTACAATAGAAGCAAAAGAGAATAAAGATAGAAAAGAGCTATAGCATCCTTCCGTTTTATTTCTGCATAATCTCTCTATTCTTATTAAGCATAATAGTTTCACATTCGTGCTTTTGGGTATATAGATGAACAATAATTTGAACGGCTTAGTTAATGTTTTACATTGAATTTATAAATATTATCTCAAAACTTGATTTTAGTACCCATGGTTATCTAGCCCTAACATCTTAAGTGAATATATTGGAAGATGCTTTGCTCCATTATGAATAGGATGAGGTGATGATTTGAAATTTATGTGTTGGTGGTGGAAATAATGCGTGCGCCCGCGGACACACACACACACTTTTGTATTAAATATAATGATATTGTCAACGATCTGTGTGTCTGTTAAAGCCAGGTTGGTTGACAAATGATACTTGAAATGGACTAAGGGACTCGTTTGATATTTGGTTGTGTAGAATGGGTTCAGGTTGTTTGACAATGCATGAGATAGAATATGGACTTGTGGAAAGGTTGTAAACAAAAAAATAGCATTATATAGAAATTATATAAAAGTTTTACTTGTGATAGATTTGATATCACAAGAAACACTTAGTTGGAATGAATGTAGATTGAGGATTTATGAAAAGGATCCCAAATAGTAGGGGCAAGGCAACAAAATGACTTTTGTTCTTCAAAGTTCTTAGCTTGATTTATTTTAGGGAAGAACTCTAATTTTAATGAGAAAGTTTTTTTTTTTCGATTTTGTTCAATTGCTATTTGTTTGTGTTTCAATATGTATTTAATTTGGTTTAGATGACTTTTTTTTATTTTCTATAGTATACACCCAATTTAATTGCAAATGTCAAGTGTGTACTTGAACACAATCCATTAAAACTCATAGTAAATCTATTGAAGGTTGGAGTTGTTAAATATGGTTGGAATTGTCAGTTTCAAAGCCATAACCATAGGTTTAGCAATGTTCAATTGAACTCTGTTGAAAATTTCCAAAGTTTTACGCGTAAGATTATGAAAGCATTCGGAAGACTCAATCCCTGGTTTACTCTTTCAATTTTATAATTTTTTTTCCAGATGACTTATAACTTATTTGAAAAAACTGCCAAAAAATGATTTGACTATTCATATATGGCTATATTAGTCCTAGAGCTTATAAAAGTGTCAAATTTATCCCCTAACTCTTTTAATGAGAGCTGAAATCTTTGAAAAAAAATGAGTATATTTCAACAAATATTAAAAGTCTGAGATTAATTTTACACATTTATATATTCTGAGACTAAAATCTTTCCCCACAAAGAATTAGAGAACTTTTAACAGTTTAAATTTTAGTAATTCAAGCTTTTTTGTTGAAGATGTTTCCTTCCCTTTTATTTGAAGTTGTTTGTAAATGATAAATTTGCTCAGGCTTTGGTTATATCCAAAATGAGAGCATTTTCTTTTGTTTATAGGGATTGTTTTGAAGTTAGGGCAAGTGTTAACATCATTCAAATCTTATTTAGAATGAAACCAGTATATTCATAAATATATCGTAGAGTACAATAGTGTTACCTCCTTATAGCTATAGAGAAGCACAAAGTATACAAGTGGCTGGAAATTCGAACTTGTTTCGATCAAATTTGGAATAGGTTGAACAGGGTAAGACAAATGTGAATAGTAACCCTAAGGAGATTGTTTGTTTGGTAAAAAGATAAGAAGATATGCTCAATAATTATTTGGGCTATAAATTTATGCGCAAAAACTTTGTTAGCCTCATAAGACCAAATAACATCAGTCTTGATGCAAATTTTGTCAAGTTAAATATGAACAGTTTGGGTTGATCCTATGGAAAATGACTGACACATGGTGTGATTTAGGCTTTTTTAGAACTTATTCTTTTAAAATTTATTTGGAATGATAATTAGTTATTTTAACTAAAACTTTTTCACACTAACTTTCAATGGCAATAGCAAGTATTGATTAATCACAATAGCTAACAAATTAGTAAGCAAGTGTACAAAATACAAACCACGCATGGTACTAGGCACAAAGATTTTTACATGGTTAGACTTAAAGCATACATCCACATTTAGCAAACCCTTGGACTAGGAATCTACTATCTTAAAATTTAATATAACTTAATTATTCTCTTATTTAGAGGAGTATAACCCCAATTTAAGTTACAATCTTAAGTATCAAATTAAGCCAATAACTAAGGTTTTGAAAATATGAAAAGCTAGTAAAGTTTATTCAAAGCTGATTATATCAATAATTGATTTAAGTATGTACCCATCAAATGAAAAAAGGAGGAAACAAACCTGATTTTGATAAAATTTTAAAGTAAATTTTCACCAAAATGCATGTTCCTAGTATATGTAAACCTAAGCAATGTTTTGAACAATGTGGAAATGACAAAATAATTACAGCTTTAACTTGATTTAAAAGTTAAACCGTTGAAGATACTTTTAATTAAACTTCTGAAAGTAAATTCAATTAAATTTTGAAAAAAAAAAGTTTGGTCAAACATATGGGAGAGATATAGAATAGAATTTAGAAGTGTTTTGACGTTAACTCATTATGATTTGAAAATGATATGAAAAAACTATATGATGTTAGCTTGAATCAGATTTGGTAAGTTTGTACACTGTTTCAAAAATAACTTGAAAGATTGATTTCAATCACTAAAAACCAAAAATTGGAAACACTTGGAGTTTCTTGGTCAGGTTTCATATTTCCGAGCTTTAGAACACACTTTGAGAAGTGATGTGGTTGGCTGAGAGATGCTCAAGAGAAAATGAATTTAGTGTTGAGTAGAAGAGCTTTAGAACAGACTTTGAGAAGTTATGTGGTTGGCTGAGAAATGCTCAAGAGAAAATGAATTTAGTGTTGAGTAGAAGCTCTTGGTAAATTAGCACTTAGGACATGGGTTTTTTTTGTAATTCGGTTGCTTCTTCTTCAGTTTTGCAAAGAAATGATTTTTTTTTATTAATTTTTTGCTATTATCAAGAGCAGAGAGAAATAATGAAGCAAAGTTTTCAGATTATTTAAGTTCGAAATCCTTGAACATTTATTAAATGAAACTAGATATTGACATATCAAATCCAAGATTTGCAAAAGTAGAAAATTTCTTAAAAGAAAGTAGCCGTTGAAACCTTGTTCAGAGAAACCCAATAGCGTTCAGATGGGTGCTTCAGGTATTCAACAATACCTGATATACCTGATAATTATGCATTTTTCAAATTGTTAGAGAACTACTGTTTTAAAGGCAACAAGAAATTAATGCAGCAGGGCCTTTTTTTAAAAGAAAAGAGCTAAGGAGTAAATGACTGCTATTGTGGTTTAAAAAAATTGCAATACACATGTGATCTAAAAACGAAAAAGTTACAGATCTCATCGAAGTTTAGCTGCATAAATCTGTAGCTGATTTTAGTTTTTAAGAAAGGATTAGAACATGGCTTAAGAAATTAATAATATTTAGTTACAGAAAATTGTAGTCAGGTTATGGAATGATTAAGGACTGTTTGCTCGAGATTAATTAGCTGGTTATTGGATGTGAAAGTGGTGTTATCGGGTTAATTGACCTGTAAATAAATAGCTTTTAGAAATTGGATTGTTATTTAGATATAGTAAGGCAAAGCATTTCTGAAGTAAAGGCATATAGAGTTAAAATAAGAGTTAAAACTTCATAGATAAGGTTGTAAAAGATTTTTGAAAAACCATTTAGCAAGAGGGTGACTTCTGAAATTTGAGTTGTTATAGTTAATTCAGTGAATGAATGGCTAAGTCTGAAATTTACTAAGAAGCAGAGCTATGGAGTTTGATTTTATGTAACTTAATATGACCAATTCAAAAAATATAAACCAATTTATATTTTTTTTGACTTAAAATGAGATTTGGATCCGATTGGGAATAGAAATCAAAGTTTGAAATAAATTATGACAGTACGTATCAAATTTAGTTCCAAAATTGATTAGAAAAACTATTTAAAATTCAAATAACCATTAAAATTGTCAAAATATGACTAAAATGAATTCCTATTTTTGCAAAAGTTTTGCTTGCAAAATTCAAATAATTTTTAATGAATAAAATGGATTTTTTTTTGCTTTTTTTAAGATACATCAATTGGATTTAGCATACGGATTTGTTTGCAAGCTTAGTATCAAAATATGAAAATGTCCTATGGACTCCAAGACAATTTCACTTTATATGCCTTTGAAACACATTCAGAGCTCTGTTGCATTTGTGTTGATTCTTCGTGTGGTGATTCTATGGTCACTTTAGTCATCAGATAGGTATTCATACTATGCAACTCCTACAGTGTGTTGAATTCAATTCTCATGATTCCAAATTACCTAAACTCATAATTAACACCTTAAAAATATCGACCTAACTATGGGTCTGTTTGGTGTGGCTAGAACTTTTTATAAAAGTTATTGTCAGGGAGCACAACTTTACAAAAAAACTGTGGTGGAAATTATATATATATATATATATATATATATATATAACCATCACACTTAAACATTTTAGGTTGAAAAAAACAGTTTCTCAAAAAAAACAATTGCAGAAAATAGGTAGATAGGGTTGTGAATTTAGCTCAAAGCTCGTTAATCACTCGAAAATCGATTTGAATTTTAGTTTTTATCGAAATCGGATCGAAATAAACGAGCCGAGCTATGAACCAAAACTTTGGATCAAATTTTTTACATGGATCAACTTGATATGACTTGAGATCGGCTCGTAGTATCTTTTTTTTATAAAAATTATATATATATTTGAGCTAGTATTTTTTGAATTAGAGCTGAGACGGCTTGAAATCGAATATAATGAGCCACGAGCCAATAAATAAGGATACATATAGATTGTGTGGAAGAGTCCAAGCATGACACCCTTCCTCCACGATAACAATCATATATAAAAGATTCCAAAAAAAGAGAAAATATAGAAAATATAAGAGGCCTAAATAAAAAAACAAAAAATGCCAAAAAAAACATAGTATCAGGTAGCTAGAGAGCGACCCAATTTTCCTTTATCTCTACCTCTAATTCTAGGAAAGGAGACAAATAATAAATTGGTAAGATGAGTGTCATTGTCAGTAGTGACCAAAGTATCATCCAATAAGTTTCCAAGCTTGAGTCGGCCTCCAATCTTCTTCTTCCTCCTGGTTAGACCTGTCATTCTTCATCCGAAGATTGACTCGCATGATGAGTGGATTGGTCTAAAGTGTGCCGGACATGTATATGATGTTGAACATTAGAAGTAATTGCTTGTTGTACCAGCTGATCTTTGATTGAATCAAAGAAACACTCTCGTGTGTCTTGACATGTAAGTGAGTCTTCTTCAGTAACAGTGAGTGGTATAAACACTTTTGGATCTGTACCTGTAGTATGATGTTTTTCATCAGGAACTGGGATGTTGGGTAAAGGATCGGTTTGCACCTAGGGATGGTAGGTGGCTGATAGCGATATCCAAAGCCTGTCCTGTGGTAGCTTTCTCTCCAGATGGAACAGATATGTCCAGAGTAGTGGGATTGGATCCATCCTTATTCACTTGATCTTTAGATTTCAAATTAGGATGAAACTTATGACATTTATCAAGTGTATGCCCAAATATCTTACAATGAGAACAGTACGACGATCTATGCTCCATGACGATTTGTTGCCAACATCCATTATGAGTTGTGCCCAACCAGACTTCAGTAACATCGGATAAAGTAATACTCTTTCCACAAGTATTATGGCCACAAAATGTCTGGTTAGGTTGAAATTCGATAGATCTAGCTTCATAGGGTCCCCAAGTATGACCCTAATAGAGTAAAGAACTTGATAATGAAAAAAGTGCACCTTGAGACCTGGTAGACTGAACTATACCGATACAGTAGGAGGTTCATGATTATGGTCAAAATTAGGAGACCACTTGAGTAGCTTCATTGATTTACCAGTAATGTTGAGATATTTTTTGGAGAAAATCCGAGTGTAGTCTTCAGTCACGGTTTTCTGAATCAATACATGTCTCCCATCCATGAGCCTCACTTTTCACTTTCCTGCTAATTTGAGATCTTCTGCTTAATTTGGGATCATCAAAACTGTTCCGGATAACTTCCATAGGTAGGTGCCCCCACTGAAATTTTCCAATAAGAGCAAACTTGAATTTGTCAGTCAGGGTTGAAATTTCTAACTCCGAGAAAAAGAGTGATGCTTTTGCATTTTTTCTGCTTGCATTCTTAATAAATGGGCAGTCACCTGTACCATAACAATATTCCTTATAACTTGAGGGGAAGACAACCGACGTCTCCACCTGAGGATTACCCACCACGTGGGCGAAGGAGGCTTTGCCAGGTTCAATTGGATAAGAAGGAAGCTCCATCACAGCTTAGAAGCCTTGGTCAGAGGGCAGGTCAGGAACTGAAGAAACCAAAACTCGGTGCAGTCGAGCTGAGTCGAGAAGGAAGAGGAAGGAGGAAACGAGCACTCGACCCCTTCTCATCTTCTTTGACGAGGAAGACGCGACCCCTTCTCGTCTTCCGTGAGATGTAATCGAACAGAGACGACGATGTTGGCTTTGAAGCCGCGAGCCGACGACAACGACGGAGAGACGACGCCGGAGAAATGATCTTGCGGTAAGGGTTGCTAGGGTTCGACATGGGTTGAAACCCTAGCAGAGCTGAGCGTGGGAAACGACATCTGGGATATATATATATAAGATCCAAATAACTCAATTTGAGTCAATTTGTTTCAATTTTGAGCAGATCGAGCCAATTCCTGAGCTAAAACGGATCCAAATAACTCAATTTGAGCTAGTATTTTTTGAATTAGAGCCGAGACGGCTTGAAATCGAATATAATGAGCCACGAGTCAATTTCGAGCCGCCTAGCTAACCCTAGCTTGGCTTGTAATCGAATCGTTAACAGCCCGCAAGCAATTCCCCAAACGGAGTTGTGGTGGTAGTCCGAAATATAAAGCAAATAGCATGCTGTCCAAAACACACCCTATATGTTATCAACAAAATCAAGATGATGAATCTTTAAGCTTATGAGACTAGTATCTCTTTTGTGAAGCTTATTGTAGACGACTCTTAGGGCAGTGGATGTGGTGTTTTGATTGTGGGTAAGATTGATATATGATTGCTGATTTGATCACTAGTGAATGAGTGGATGAACCCTATTAAAATGTTAAATCCTCCTAAACTTGTTAAGCATGCATGGTGGAGAAAGTTGAGTTTATGTTCAAGGTTAGAAAAATGTTTAGTGGCTCAAGGGAATTAAGCCCCGCCCCTTAAGTCTCAAGCCATAATGGCCGTTAGTTTTCTCAAATCACTTTAATGGCTTTTCCAAATAGGATTTCCGGCAATGGATTTTGTTTTCACCGAGATGTGTGAAACCAAAATATGATTTACTAAAATAATTAGGTTTTGTTAAAACAAACCCTAAAATAAAAAATAATTATTTATTCAACCATGTGAAATGAAGAATTAGTAAACTGTGACTCCAGGCTAATCCGAACTCCAACCAGGAATCATCAGGCTGATAGCATCAACTCAAAAGCAGCTGTAGTTGCTTATGGTGACAAGTCCGGCCATCAAGAGGATGAAGGAAGCCGCGGCTACCTATCTTCTGTTCTTAATTCAGCTAAACAAAAGGCTGCAGGTTTTCGGCTGGCTCTGAACAATCAACCATCAAAAGTTGATCAACTTGTTCAGCCTTCATCTCAACCACCATTTGAATCAGATTCCTCCGCTCGATCTTCTACAGAAGCTGAGGAACTACCTGTGTCAAGCAGCCTGGAGATTGATTTAAAGCCATTGAACCCTTTAGGTTTTCATTGCTCGCTTGACTCTGAACTTTTGCATCCTTTGGAAGATTACAACAAATTTAAATATGAGAAAGAAGCTAAGTTTGAAGAGTGGCTGCAGGAAATTGAAGGGCATGACAAATTTCATACACCTGGTGATTGATATTGTCTTGGAGATGTACTTGGGACATTGCCTCTGGTAAGTGTATTCTTTTCTTGGGGCATTTACATCAACAGCACACAATTCATATATCTAACACCTCAAATGTCATATTAGCATGCATATCACTCAATTTTTTGACAATCACATAAAAAAAGACACATTTTCATGCATAGATTTATAACATTAAAATGTTATAAATATAAATATGAAATTTTGGGTATTAGATATGTAAATACATAAGAATTGTGTTATATGTATGTAAATTTTCCCTTTATTTTTTGATTTAGTTACAACAGTAAGAAGCAATTTTTTCTTATATATTTGTATTCCTGCGATATTTATGGTAATAATCATCTCATATGTATCTAAATTTTCCTTTTTTTTTTCTGTTTTTTTTTTCAATAGTAAGAAGCAATTTCTTTTTGTTTTACATTTGTATTCTGCTGCTATATTTATGGCACCATGCAACATGAAGTTTATACACATTAGCTACAATGCTTATATCGTCAATGAATAAAGTGCCAAAATAGTCTCTAACTATTTATATGTGGTCATTTTAGTCCAAGAGTTTATAGAATTGTCAAAATAATCAGGCTGTTTAAATTAACGCTAAAATAATCCTCTCATGGAGGACTTTAGAGTTTAATTTTAAAATGATTGGGGATTATTCTGATTTTTTATAAACTTTCGGACTAAAACGGCCCCATGAACTGTTTAAAAACTATACTCTTATTTTTTATTTTCTACTTGAAAGGCTTGTGCAATGAGTGACTCGTTTTAGATTGATCTTTACTCGTTTAAGGACAGAACAAGGTTTTGTATTTCTAAGGAAGTAGGAGGAAAATTGCGTGAGATATGATATCTGGATAAATTAGGAGTAAGAAGATAAAATAATATGAAATAAAAGTTGTTTAAGTATAAATCGAAATTAGTTATCAATTTATTCAAATGTCTATAATTTAACCACAGACCCAACAATACAAGTTGTCTATAAGCGAAGTACAAAGGCTTGTGCGGACAACTGCCCTCCTGAATTTATTTGGCTCTATTCTCTTTGGATTTCTTAGACTCTATTATTTATATATTGTACATGTGCACGTACTGTGACTTGCTGGTAGAGCGACTTCTTTAAAGGTCGTAAGTCCTTTCAGGTCACGCGGTCGAATCCCTCAGTGTGTAGGGTGTGGTACTCGAATATTTAACACACGTAGAGATTGTTATGGCTCATCTAATAGCCTTCGACCATTCTTTTTTTTTTTAAGAAAAAGATTATATTGTACATAAAAAAATGTGTCAGCATGAATCTGGAGGAGTTTCAACGAATTGAAATATTAAAGAAAACATTCCAACGGGACAAGATCAGGATAGCAAAATGATGAAAATATCTAGTGTCATTTCCTTCGGTAGAAACTCTGAGCCGACGGAATGGAAGGATATCAGAATGAAGGATGGAGCTTGATCCATGAGACAATTGTTCACAACCAGTTCTCCCAATGGATTTCAGAGTTCCTCAAAAAATGGCAAAGGGCCCCTCATCTGAGAAGGCGCTTTGTCCAAGGACTATCTGTTGAATCACGATGATACAACATTTATCTGACGACTCAGTTTATCCTAATAACAAGAGTGCCTCTTCCCGGGATTTCCTTTGATAACCCAACTGATGACCTTCCAGCCGATCGAAAGTTTTCTGACAAAAGACTCCATCTGACCAAACAATAAGGTCATCGAGTCATACAGTTATAAATACGAAAATACCTAAGAATAACTTGTAACACCCCTTTTAAAGCGGTTATGAACACTAAAAGGTCCCAAAATAACTTATAATGTCTCTAAACTAGGAGCAAGTATGTAATTGTGTACTTGTACCCACAAAATCTACAAATGGGCAGTCTCGCTCTCTCTCTCTCTCTCTCTCTCTCTCTCTCTCTCTCTCTTTCTCTCTCTTTCTTTCTCTTGTCTTTCTTTCTCTTGTCTTATGCTTTATTCCTAGAGTGTGATTCACAAAGTAGAGCTTCTACATCCTAGAAGGTGCGGTGGTCGTGGATAATTCTTTGATTTCATCTTTCGACATTGAATCGCTCGAAGATACTTGCGTGTATAGTTCGAACATAACACTCGAGTCTATGAAGCTGAAAGCTCGGGTAACCGATGATTTTGGTGATGATTTGATTTTCTACATAGACCAGTTCAAGTGGGGCCTTAGCTACCCTTTAGCCTCGAGATTCAATCAATCATGAACTATGGGGAAATGCCTGCACAAATAAAGTTGAACTTTATTGCGGCTGTTATGACATTTATAATTTTCTACCAGTGGATGGAGATCACCTGGTCTCTGGAATTATTCTATTATATGTTCTCCTTCAGGGCAGAGCTTGCTGATTACGTTGTCTTCAGATCAACACAGAAATTTCTTTTGGTTGATCTTGAGAATAAGATTAAAGACTGGAAGTTTCAATTTTTTTTTGTGGGGTTTGTCAAGATTAGGGAATTGCAACACGATCGACCGGAGAGCTGTATAAGAAAAAAAAGGAGTCCCGACGTGAATCTTGGGACTAGCGTCAGTCGTAGCGGGGAAAAAACTGTCAGTTATTCAGTACACTGATTCCTTGATGGTGAACTAGGTGTTGAATCCTGATTGGTTTGGCGCTATGACCACAAAACTGGGGTCGCATCAGATTAGGAGGAGAGGCGACAAATTGAGAATATCTCTTAACTTTTCCAGAAGGAGTTGAGGATGAGGAAGGATGCTGCTCTCAAGATCGACGACTCAACCGTCTCCTCCACTCTTTGTTTCTTTTGAACTGATTGATTTACCAGTTTTGTTACTTTTGGTCAGATTCCTTCTCCCAATCTCTTTGATCAGACCGACCATCACCCGACTTCCGGCTTTTTTCCTACCGGTTTGCCCTTATCGATAGGCTTCTTCTTTGTTACTGGTCGAGAACTCTTGAGCTTCTTCTTCTTCTCTTGTGCTGGATGACAAATTTTTTCGGTCGAAAGCCAGAAGGCCTTCCACATGGATTCCTTGCTCGTGGGTTTTTTTCCACTCGCCATCACTATTCTCTATTAAAAAATGACTTAAGGGCTAAACATTCGAAAACAATGATGAAAAAGTGCTGCTCACACCCTATTTATAGGGAATGCAGACATGAAACTCAAGTGAGTTCAATTATTAGAAATACTTATTACACAATAAAGAAGTCAATTTTTGCATTTAATTTTATTATTCTTAATGTAATTGTCGCTTTCAAGAAGTAGGAGAATCAATGAGCTAAAGATGCACATAAAAAATATGCCGCACAACTCTCGAGTAAAATTTAACAAACCTTACTAAGTAGACATCAAAGGACTACATCAAGATAGTCAAAAAATGGAGATGCCAAGTGTCATTTCCTTCGACCAAAATCATATAACGACCAAATGAAAGCTTAATTGAATAAAAGAATATGAGACACCTGATATGAGGGACAATCAACTACTACTATCTCCCTCGAATGATTCCGAGATTTTTTATAGTCATAGTCAAAGGATACCCTAATATCCTTACAAACCTCTAAGAAGACACCTTGTCCAAGAAGGGACGTTCGTCAGGTTACAGTGATGCATCCTTTATATGATAGTCCATGTTAATTAATTTTCAAAAAGCTTAATCAATAAAAAGCTCCTTACATTTCCGATATCATAAAAATAATATTTAATTTTTATATTTAAACCTTTACATTAGAGTCCAAGTTAATTAATTAATTTATTTATATATTGGCCTGTTGCTAGAGTTGTTTTTTTTTAAGGTCGTAAGTTCTTTCAGGTCACGGGTTTAAATCTCCTAGTGTGTAGGGTGTGGTACTCGAATATTTAACACACCTAGAGATTGTTACGGCTCCTCTAATAGCCTTCGACCATTCTGTTTTTTTTAAAGAAAAAGATATTATTGTACATAAAAAAATGTTTCAGCATGAATCTTGAGGAAATTCAACGAATTGAAATATAAAAGGAAACATTCCAATGGGTCTCATCGACAAGAATCAAATGATACAATATCAGGATAGCCAATTGACGAAAGCATCAAGCGTCATCTCCTTTGGTCGAAACTCTGAGCCGACCGAATGGAAGGATATCAGAATGAAGGATGGAGCTTAATCCGTGAGACAATCGTTCACAACCAGCTCTCCCAATGGATTTTGGAGTTCCACACAAAATGGCCAAGGGCCTCTCATTTGAGAAGGCCTCTTGTCCAATGACTTTCTGTCGAATTACGATGATACACCCTTTATCTGACGGCCCGGTTTATCCTGATAACAAGAGTGCCTCTTCCCGTGATTTTCTTTGATAACTCAACTGACGACCTTCCAGGCGATCAAAAGTTTCTGGTTGACAAAAGACTCCATCTGACCAAACAATAAGGTCATTGAGTCGTACAGTTATAAATACATAAATACCCAAGAATAACTTGTAACGTCTTTTTTAAAGCGGTCATGAACACGAAAATAGGAGTATAGTTCATATCAAGAAAAATATAAGGAACCAACTCAAAATATAATGTATGCGTGTGAATTTGATATTATGCTTAATTATGCACCATCTCATTGTGAGGAAACAATAAATAATACTAGTATATTTTTAAAATGTGCAATCAAACTCTTAATTAAATTTTTGTACGCCACAAAAAGTCATATTATTTTATTTTTAATAAATATTTTCTTAATTTATAGAATGATATTTTTTATTTTAGTGGTTAATATATATATA
>NW_018243088.1:130534-140913 GCF_001263595.1 Phalaenopsis equestris
ATTATAAATGCTAGTTATAATTTATATATTTTTAATTCTTTTTAAGCTTTCAAGTAATTGACCTTTTTTTTTAAATCGATGTATAAGATATCGTTAATGATTTATAAAACACAAATCGAATTATGGTCATTCAAAAAATAAAATAATATTTTTATTAAAAAAAAGCTTATGATTTATTAAAAAAAAAACTAAATCATAATTACTAATGAGCTAAATTAAATAAAAATAATAAAGCAAAAATATGTCGGTTTTATTTTAAAAATAAAATTTTAGGGATTTCAAACATATTCTTTATTTTCCTTAAAATAAAAATTTCATAAACTTGTTAAAATTATTTTTAATTTTATTTTATGTTAAAAAAAAAAAAAAAATGAAAGTGATCCCAAATTTGAGTTCGATTAATATTCAAAATTGGTTAAAGAAATTAAATGCGAAAATGAAGGGTGGCAACAGATTTAAAAATTATTCAATAATATCATTCAAGCTGATAGCTCTATCTTAATTTTTTAATTATTAAAAAAAAATGGAGATAAAAAGTTTCTCTCGCATCTTTCTCTATCTGCTGCCTTGCATATGGGAAAAAATTTGTGTGCGATAGACGTACGCAGCGCTGCGTACGATATTGAGGTTATACCGAGGGTACAAGGGAGTTATATCTGCGATATAACTCTCTCGTAATCTCCCTATAATCTTTTGTAATTTTTCTGTAACCTACTAAAAAATTCTTAATATATGATAACAGAAGAGCGAAACTCATTTTAGGTTACATGTAGGTTACAGAAGGTTACAGGGAGGTTACAAGGGGTTATACCGCGGATGTAACCCCGTTGTACCCTCGGTATAACCCCAATAGCATACGCAGCGCTGCGTACATCTATCGTATGACAAGTTGAAAGATTATAACACAAAAGACACTTTTTATGTTGGTTGTTCATTGAACACTGTTCCCTCCTTTTCAATGTTGACGTGCATCTGTTACCAATGGCTCACAAGCCGTCTAGAAATATATTTATATACATACATATAATTTGATAACTATAAATAATGGTTGGTGAAGTGAGTCTTTTTCAAACTCCAATTATAACGAGCCGAGCACAAACAACACTATTTGTTCAATTTTACTCTGCTAGGTTTAATTTGAAATAAGAAAATTATATATATTATTTATATAATAATATATTATATATAATTAAATCTAAACTTAAATCACATCAATTGTGTGGTCATGTGGTCCTATTTTTTATCTTACATATGTTTTTAAATTAAATCGATTATGGACAAAAATATATAAATGAAGTTAAATACGCCAACGCACTGTCTATTACTACTGGCTTAAAGGATGTTGCAATATGATTTAGTTGCTACCTTCACAAACTATTTCCAGTTAGACGAGATCTTATATTAGTTTTCAGCATAATCTTTTAAATTTTCAGTGCTAATCACAACAAGTCTAATTTGTTAACTTGGACTGTCATGTAATGGATGTATCACTGTAACCTGACGGACATCCCTCCTTAGACAAAGAGGCCTTCTTAGAGGTTTGGAAAGATATTAGGGTGTCCTTCGGCTATCGCTATGACGAATCTTGGAATCATTCAAGGGAGATAGTAGTAGTCGGCTGTCCCTCAGAGCAGGTGCCTCCTATTCTTTTATTCAGTTGAGCTTTCATTTGGTCGTTATATGGTTTTGGCCGAAGGAAATGACACTTGACATCTTCATTTTTTGACTATCTTGATGTAGTCTTTTGATGTCTACTTAGTAATATTTGTTAAATTTTCTCGAGATTCAAGCAGTTATATTTTTTATGTGCATCTTTAGCTCATTGATTCTCCTACTTCTTGAAAGCGACAATTACATTAAGAATAATAAAATTAAATGCAAAAATTGACTTCTTTATTGTGTAATAAGTATTTCTAATAATTGAACTCACTTGAGTTTCATGTCTGCATTCCCTATAAATAGGGTGTGAGCAACACTTTTTCATCACTGTTTTCGAATGTTCAGTCCTTCAGTCATTTTTTAATAAAGAATAGTGATGCCGAGTGTAAAAAAACTCACGAGTGAGGAAGCCATGTTGAAGGCCTTCTGGCTTTCGACCGAAAAAATTTGTCATCCAACACAAGAGAAGAAGAAGGAACTCAAGAGTTCTCGACCAATAACAAAGAAGAAGCCCATCAATGAGGGCTGACCAGTAGGAAAAAATTCAGAAGTGGAGTGATGATCGATTTGATCAAAGAGATTGGGAAAAGGAATCTGACCAAAGGTAACAAAACTGCTAAAGCAATCTGTTAAAAAGAAACAAAGAGTGGGGGAGACGGTTGAGTCATCTGACTCATTGCCCTACTAGGAGAAGAGGGGCAGGACCAGCGTGCACACCATCGGTGCACCGTTCCTTTCTTCAGATCAGATCCACCAGAGACTGGCTCATCAGCATACAAAGAAACATGTTCAAACTAGTTCCAACTACATGGTTAACGAGGCCTGCAGGACGATTGCCAAGTACTTACTGGCGAGAGCCTTTGCACATCGAAGATGAAGAGAATAATTGGTATGACAAAATCTCATTCTTATATGATTTTTTTATTACTTTTTTCTCATGACACCTAATAATTTTTGCATATGAGATTATGCACAACATCGACTCCACCGTCATGTAAGCTGGCTAAACCTCCGTTCCAGCAGCGGCCGAGGGACCTTCTATTTTGGCCTAGGGTGGAGGTGCACCTGACAATCTATCAACCCCTGAGGATGTCCAGAGGAAGACCTATAGTCGGCGAGGTTTGCAAGGGTTATTGGTTCACCATACGGACACAAGATGGACTCTTTAGCTTAGAAGGCTAATCTTTAAAGGGAGACCGTCATACCATACTTCAAGGAGGAGCTGGTGGTCCTCAATGCTGATATGGAACCCTTCAGTTGAAGCTGGCAACTCTGTGAAAAAATTTGGTTAAACTTTTGGCAACCAGTTCCATCTCTAGAGTCCTAGCAGATGAAGAGGGTGTACAAAAATTTAATTTTTGGAACGTGCATTAGACTAAAGTCTTGTGAGTTGGGGTTCTGGTGCTACCCTCGATGATCAATGACCCATCCGTAAAATACTTTTTGTCATAAATAGGAATTTAATTTTTCTCCAATTTTCAAAAACTTTCAACATTTTGTTTTCTCAATTTTCTTGCTGATTTGATGTGAATCTCCAAAGATGGAGGTATAGATTCGAGGTGTTTCGACTTTCATAGATAGCCTAAACATAAGGTTTAAATTTTTTTTATTTATATTAAAACATCATTTAGATATACTTTAATGTATTTTTATTCTATTTTTTAAATTAATAATTTTAATTAATTATAAATCTTTGTAGCCTTGTAGAAAATTAAGTTATTTAAAAATACTACTCATCAGTTATATGTATGCATATATATATATATATATATATATTGCAAGCCGAACAAGAATGTACTAGTCTTTTTTCGTGTTGGACCCGTTTGCTTACCGAACGAATCGAACACGAGCTTATTAATGAGCCGAAAGAACACGATGTGTTCGCGAACGAGTCGTTTTGATAGCCCTAATTACATCCTTGTCCTTTTACTCTCGAACACTCCTCTCATATTCTCTCTTTTTTTATCTCAATTCTTCCTTTGGATATGATTGGGAGGAAATGAAGGGATAAATCTATCATTTTGATTTCCCGAGAGTGACACGTCTATTTCGAACGACACATATAGTTTATTATTATTATTATTAATATTTATGTTGGCTATTATTTAAAATTCGTTATTACAACCTTATTCTTAGGCTTCGACATTAATGGATTCTGGTTGCGAGCAAATTCAAGGACATGATGTGCTTGCATTTTTGTTTGACTTAGGCCCTTGTTTAAAAGAATGTTTGAGGCTTACGTCTCGAGATGTGCTTCAAACCGAGGCACACAAAAAAACATTGAAATGTAAGCCTCACTATTACTAATGGGGCTTATACATTTTTAGTCTGAGGAATATGTCTGGAGGCTTTATGAAAAAATATATATTATATTATATTATTAAAATATATTATGCTATATTATATTTAATATAATTGATACAATGTCTCAAAAAGGTCAAAAGATAATTTAAATATAATAACTTAATTATATTATTAATTTATTCTTTTATTTATAAATTATTTTGGATTTCAAATTATTTGATAATAAAAGAAAAAAAAATATTGTGAATGAAGAATATTTTAAACTTCCAAATGTGATAGAATTAGATGTTAATAAATATAATAAAGCTTTTGAAGATGGTCAAAACTACAATGAACTTTGAACTCAAGGAATATTTAAATTTTAAGTGAATATTTACCTAGAATCATATTTCAAACATACATATTATATCAATATTTAAGATTAAGATGCATGATCTTTATCTTTATGATAATAAACTAAATCAACATATCAATGATTTATGTCATATTTATGAATTATTTTTAATTTTATGAGTATTTTTAAAGGCTAACGCCTCAATCTGCCCCTCGAGGCTTCTGTCTCATTTCTCTAAGGCATGACACCTAGATTCCCAGTTTCACCTTTTAATCTGTGCTTAGGCCCACTAGCCTTGTGCATCTTACTTGGCCCAGCCAAGTTCACCCACAGCTAGTTCTAGGTTAAGATTCAGCTATATAACTGCTCGCCTAATCAACGAGTCCTCAACATTACATCTGAGATTCAAACTCGTGAACTTTAATGCCTAACTTAGGACTGAGGCATTATCATTTATCCTAAAACCTGAAGGTGAAAAGAAACGCATCCACTGCTACCATTTTGTGCTGTGTGGACAAACTTTTTCCTAGAAGCACCTTACAATGTTTGCATGCATTCTTATCTTTCCCTCTGTGAAGAAGAATTGTGATATATTATCCCCACTTTTGTAAGAAACAAGTGCTCTTCTAGCTTCTTAAACTAGAGGTATGATATTTTGCAAGATCACATGCTCTCTTATGAAATCAAGTGCGGTTCTCCTCGTCAAATTTCTCTCTTATTTCATACACATTATGAATCTTTTCATTTCATATACTATTAGAATTTATGTTTCTAAAGTCACAGTCTGTAATTATCTTCTCCTCCACAAGTAATCGTCGCAAAAGTTCATCCATATTTTTTTTGGTTTAATTTTTTAAATTGTCAACTCAACTTGAGGAATATAAGCACCAATCATATCTGAAATAATATATATATATATTATTTTTAAGATTTTGTATTTTCAAATTAATTAGTCTTTTATTTGTGAATGTGCATGTTGATTTGATATAATCCTTATTGTTATTTTTCTTTCAATGAATATGTTCGTTGGTATTTGTTAATGTTGTTTGGTTGTAAGAAAATTTGTTCGACACGTATAAATTATTTACTTGAATTGGTATGTAGTAGTTGGATGCTAATACTAGATTTATTGAATTGCTTGGTCATTTAGATTTATGAAATTATTTATTAATAAGCAGCAAAGTGCGTTATTTTTTTTTTTTTTGCTTGTTTATTAGCTCTTTTAATTGCTCGTTCGATTAATTAAGGTTAGTATAGCACTTGTCATGCTCAATCAAAAGAAAATATGAACAGACCAAATTTGAATGTATATGTTTCGGCTTGGCTCGAGCTTGAGTTGAATATGAACTTTTAGTATGACCAAGCAAGCCCAATTTATAATGCACTCAGCTTAGCTTCCCTCAATTACTTCATCATGAACCTAATTATCTCAACAATTTTATTTTTTAGATTATTATGCACAACAACTCTACTCAAATCATGTAATCATGCTACACCCATATTTGTTATTCACCTGAAACATGAACATTTTCTTGATAGCAGTACATCAAACTTCATCACAATTGGTTTGCTATAGTCATGAAAGCTTACAAATTCAGAACAAGACCTGAAATCTTCTTTAGAATGATTGTTGTGAACTAGTAATTATTTGGAGAATACTTTATATGTCAAACATCAAAATAGGTCAAAATCTAAAATTACCTAATGACGAGAGATAAAATGCTTACTTTTTGAACAATTAGGCCATCAGTTTTAAAATAACAGTATAAAGTAAATTTTAGCAAGCCATTTCCTTGGTCTAAAATAGGTTACGGATGCCAGGCTATTCAACACCAACTGAAATAAGCATGTAATATGACTTACAAGTAGGATAATAATTCAAGCTGTGTAATGTATAAGAAATGTAGAAGAAGATTATAAGTTAATTCCATATCTAGTTGCAAGTCTTTAGTAAATTGAGCAGTGGAAAAATATCTTGATTTCCTACTCATGCCAAATGATGCCATGCATAATAGATAACATAATGATCATAATCTTTAATTATACTATGCAAATTCTTACAACATATTCTTTAATTAAGAAGTTGATTGGAAAACTTGTATAGGGAGAATAAAAAATAAGGTTAAGGGGCAGTATCAAATGCTTCTCATTTAATGAGGATAATAATAGCTAGATCTAGAATTTTACTCGAACTAGAAAATTCTTAAGGTTGAAGCAAATTATGATGCTTTATGCCGTTTAGCATTTATTGTAAATCATATTTGTGACAAAGTAAATTGTAGTAAAATAATGTCATTAGATTGGTTTATGTTAAGAAGGATCTACACTCAAGTCCTATCAAGTCCTTTTTCTTTTAAAACTTTCTAGGATAGTTTTAAGGCGATTAAGCTGTCTTGCCTCGCATGAGATATTTTCGTATGAAGGAATTACAGCTTCAATATGTTTTTTTTTTAAATAAAGCTATTTTTTATACTACTAAATATCTTGTAGTTTTAATAGAGGGTCATAATTGGCATTTTTTGAGCGGTGTAATAGCGAACTAAAAGGGAATTATATTTAAGAGGCTTTGATTAAGGTTCGATAAAACTTGATTTTGGTTCCAACCAATTCTTTATTTTCTTAATGGTCAAATGTATGCTTGCTTTGCATGAAAAATAGCCTTATTTAAAAGAAGCTGGCTTAATCCTTCACAACCCCGATATAATATTCCTTTAATTTATAATAAGTTCATAACATTTAATTTTCATCACATTAGATAATGCACAGACCAGCTTCAAGGAATAACACTTTGTATTGATAGGGCGAAAGGATCTATCACCCATGGGCTAAATTGGTAATTAAGTCTACAATAGAAGCAAAAGAGGCGCCCTTTTTTATTCGACATAATCTCTCTATTTTTATTAAGCATAACGGTTTCAAATTTGTGCTTTTGGGATATATAGATGAACAATAGTTTGAACAGCTTAGTTATTATTTTGCATTTTATTTAAAAATATTATCCCAAAACTTGATTTAGCTTGCTCTAGTATCTTATTTGAATATGTTGGATGATGCTTTGCTCCATTATGAATAGGATGAGTTGAAGATTTGAAATTTTGTGTTGGTGGTGGAAATAATGCGCGCTTGCACACACACTCACTTGAATATTAAATATAAAGATATTGTCAAAGATTTGTGTCTTTTAAAGCTAATACTTGAAATGGATTAAGGGACTCGTTTGACATATGGTTGTGTAAAATGTGTTGAGGTTGTTTGGCAATGCATGAGATAGAAAATGGACTTGTGGACAAAGGTTGTAAACAAAAAAAAATAGCATTAGTTAGAAATTATATAAAAATTTTACTTGCGATAGATATAATATCACAAGTAACACTTATTTGGAATGAATATAGATTAAGGATTTACGAAAATGATCCCAAATAGTAGGGGCAAGGCAACAGAATGACTTTTTTCCTTAAGAGTTCTTAGCTTGATTTCATTTTAGGGAAGAACTCTAATTTGAATGAGAATTTTTTTTTCGGTTTTGTTCTATTGCTATTCGTTTGCATTTCAATATGTATTTAATTTGGTTTAAATAACTTCTTTTTTTTTTTTTTTTTGCTATAACAGACACCCAATTTAATTGCAAATGTCAAGTGTGTACTGGAACACAATCTTGACGACATGCATCCACTAAAAATCATATTAAATCTATTGAAGGTTAGAGGTGTTAAATATCGTTAGAATTGTTAGTTTCAGTGCTATAACCATAGGTTTAGCAAAGTTCAATTCAACTCTGTTAAAATTTTTCAAAGTTGTACGCATAAGATTTTGAAAGAATTTGGAAGGCTCGGTCCTTGGTTTACTCATTATCAATTTTATAATTCCAGATGACTTATTACTTAATTGAAAAACTGCCAAAAATGATCTGACTATTCATATATGGCTATATTAGTCTAATAGTTTATAAAAGTATCAAATTAATCCCTAAACTCTTTTAACGAGAGCTGAAATCTTAAAAAAAAATTGGGTATATTTCAACAAATATTAAAAGTCTGAGATTAATTTGACACAGTTATAGACTTTGGGACTAAAATGTCTTCCTACAAAGAATCCGAGAACTTTGAACACTTTTGGTTTACATAATTCAAGCTTTTTCTTTAACATGTTTCCTTCCCTTTTATTTGAAGTTGTATTTAAATGATAAATTTGATCAAGCTTTGGTTATATGGAAAATGAGAGCAATTTTTTTCTTTAGTTTATAGGAATTATTTTGAAGTTAGGGCAAGTGTTAACATCATCCAAATCTTATTGATAATTAAACCAGTAAATTCATAAATATATCATAGAGTACAATAGTGTTAGCTCCTTAAAGCTATAGAGAAGCACAAAGTATACAAGTGGCTGAAAATTCAAACTTATTTTGATCAAATTTAGCATAGGTTTAACTTCCTGAACAGGGTAAGCCAAATGTGAAGAGAACCCTATGAAGATTGTTTGTTTGGTAAAAAGATAAGAAGACGTGCTCAATAATTATTTGGGCTATAAATTTATGCTCAAGAACTTGGTTAGCCTCATAAGACCAAATAACATCAGTCTCGATGCAAATTTCGACAAGTTAAATATGAACAGTTTGGGTTGATCCTATGGAATGACTGACACATGGGGTGATTTAGGCTTTTTTAGAACTTATACTTTTAAAATTTATTTGGAATGATAATTAGTTATTTTAACTAAAACTTTTCACACTAACTTTCAATGGCAATAGCAAGTATTGAGTAATCACAATAGCTAACAAATTAGTAAACAAGTGTACAAAATACAAACCACGCAAGGTACTAGGCACAAAGATTTTTACATGATTTAACTTGAAGCATACATCCACATTTAGGCAATAGCATGTATTGAGTAATCACAATAGCTAACAAATTAGTAAACAAGTGTAGAAAATACAAACCACGCAAGGTACTAGGCACAAATATTTTTACATGATTTGACTTGAAGCATACATCCACATTTAGCCAACCCTTGGACTAGGCATCTACTATCTTAAAATTTCATATAACCTAACTATTCTCTTATTTAGAGGAGTATAACCCAAATTTAAGTTACAATCTTAAGTATCACATTAAGCCAATAACTAATGTTTTGAAAATATAAAAAGCTAGTAAAGTTTATTCAAACTAGATTATATCAATAATTGATTTAAGTATGTACCCATCAAATGAAAAAAGGAGGAAACAAACCTGATTTTGATAAAATTTTAAAGTAAATTTTCACCAAAATGCATGTTCCTAGTATATGTAAACCTAAGCAATGTTTTGAACAATGTGGAAACGACAAAATAATTTAATAATTACAGCTTTAACTTCATTTAAAAGTTAAACTGTTGAAGAAACTTTTAATTTAACTTTTGAAAGTAAATTCAAATAAATTTTGAAAAAAAAGAAGTTTGGTTAAACATATGGGAGAGATATAGAATAGAATTTGGAAGTGTTTTGACGTTAACTCATTATGATTTGAAAATGATATGAAAAAACTATATGATGTTAGCTTGAATCAGATTTGGTAAGTTTGTACACTGTTTCAAAAATAACTTGAAAGATTGATTTCAATCACTAAAAACCAAAAATTGGAAACACATGGAGTTTCTTGATCAGGTTTCATATTTCCGAGCTGTTGACCTCACTTTTGGTTGAGGTCTAGAAATTTCTTTAGTAGCCTAGGTTTAGCCATAAGACTTTCCTACTGACTAGTCTTAGAAAACTAGAAAAGGTACCATCACCATTGGAAATTCAAAACTCTTCTCTTTACTCAACTTGAAGTTCCACATATTGGTCCTAACCTCTAATATTTAGAAGGTAAGATCATTATGGGGGAACTCAAGGAGAGTTCCTATAGGGCTACTTAACCTTAAGATTGACCCTGGGTGTTGGTTTGGAGCTAAGATATACAATACCCTCACAATACCCTCACCATACCTTCACCATACCCTCACCATACCCTCAACATACCCTCACCATACCCTGGCTAAGACCAATACATAAGAACCCAAATCGAGGATTTCATTGATCCATGGTTCATTTAGAATGGATATCTATCT
>NW_018243088.1:141237-141578 GCF_001263595.1 Phalaenopsis equestris
AATCCTTTGTGAGGTCATTTGTGACCAAACACAATAATCAATTTGAGCTTAGTCCAAAGCTAGCTCAAGTTTGACCCAAATTTGCCCCATATGCCTAATTTGGGTCTAAATCCAAATTTCATCAAAATCCACTAAATTCACTACCAAATTGATTTCAAAATGACTTTCACCCTGCATGAAAGTTGTTCATCATGATATTTTACACCAAACATAACTATCAATTTGGACTTAGCCCATGGATAGCCCAAGTTTGACCCAAACTTAGCCTAACATGCTTAAAATGGGTCAAAAATAAAAAATCCACCAAATTGATTAACCAATTGACCTCAAAATGACTTTCA
>NW_018243088.1:142080-142770 GCF_001263595.1 Phalaenopsis equestris
GAGACGGCGGGCCGCGTGGCAGCTGACTCAGAAGGCGGCGTCGAATAGAAGTGCGCCGCATGGCTGTTCGATGGATACGATGATCCAGTCAGCCCGCGGGTTGAATAAATAAATAAGGGTATTTAATAAATTCAAAAAATAGCTCCTAAATTTCTAAAATCCATATCTTTGTATAGAAAATTCATAAAATTGCACAATTTGAGCATTTTTTCAAAGACATAAAAGGTCTCTAGACAGAGATCTTAATTTTCTAAGTTTTTATGCATTTTTTATTCAAATAATTATAGAAAAGTGTATGTGGCTTAGAAAATTCTACAAAAATTCATGTAAGCTCCCTATGGCCAGTGTAGTCTTAAGAATAAATTTCATGATTTTTAAGAATCAAAACATCACTATTTTGAGCAAACCTTAACTTGCTTAAAACATTTAATTTAAAGCACACAAGGATTAAAATCACTTGATTTTTATTCTCCATTGTGGCTCATGAGTCAAAGAACTTACCATAAAAATTTCAAAGGATTTGGAGATCATTTAATATTTTTAATTGATTTTTAAAAGTGACCATCAAATTTGAAACTTAAATGATTTTTAAAAATCAAAATATAACTCCAAAAATTATGAAACTTAGTTTTTTGAGTTCTATGATATCAGGGGGATTTAATAAAAATAAAAATATATTTAAAATAAAAA
>NW_018243088.1:148175-154017 GCF_001263595.1 Phalaenopsis equestris
TATATATATAATATATATAACCATCACACTAACATTTTAGGTTGAAAAAAACAGTTTCTCATAAAAGAAAACAATTGTAGAAATTAGGTAGATAGGGTTGTGAATTTAGCTCAAAGATCGTTAATCACTCGAAAATCGATTTGAATTTTAGCTTTTATCGAAATCGGATCGAAATAAACGAGCCGAGCTATGAACCAAAACTTTGGATCAAATTTTTTACATGGATCAACTTGATATGACTTGAGATCGGCTCGTATTATCTTTTTTTATAAAAATTATAATATTTGAGCTAGTATTTTTTGAATTAGAGCTGAGACGGCTTGAAATCGAATATAATGAGCCACGAGTCAATTTCGAGCCGCCTAGCTAACCCTAGCTTGGCTTGTAATCGAATCGTTAACAGCCCGCAAGCAATTCCCCAAACGGAGTTGTGGTGGTAGTCCGAAATATAAAGCAAATAGCATGCTGTCCAAAACACACCCTATATGTTATCAACAAAATCAAGATGATGAATCTTTAAGCTTATGAGACTAGTATCTCTTTTGTGAAGCTTATTGTAGACGACTCTTAGGGCAGTGGATGTGGTGTTTTGATTGTGGGTAAGATTGATATATGATTGCTGATTTGATCACTAGTGAATGAGTGGATGAACCCTATTAAAATGTTAAATCCTCCTAAACTTGTTAAGCATGCATGGTGGAGAAAGTTGAGTTTATGTTCAAGGTTAGAAAAATTTTTTTAAAACAAACCCTAAAATAAAAAATAATTATTTATTCAACCATGTGAAATGAAGAATTAGTAAACTGTGACTCCAGGCTAATCCAAACTCCAACCAGGAATCATCAGGCTGATAGCATCAACTCAAAAGCAGCTGTAGTTGCTTATGGTGACAAGTCCGGCCAACAAGAGGATGAAGGAAGCCGCGGCTACCTATCTTCTGTTCTTAATTCAGCTAAACAAAAGGCTGCAGGTTTTCGGCTGGCTCTGAACAATCATCCATCAAAAGTTGATCAACTTGTTCAGCCTTCATCTCAACCACCATTTGAATCAGATTCCTCCGCTCGATCTTCTACAGAAGCTGAGGAACTACCTGTGTCAAGCAGCCTGGAGATTGATTTAAAGCCATTGAACCCTTTAGGTTTTCATTGCTCGCTTGACTCTGAACTTTTGCATCCTTTGGAAGATTACAACAAATTTAAATATGAGAAAGAAGCTAAGTTTGAAGAGTGGCTGCAGGAAATTGAAGGGCATGACAAATTTCATACACCTGGTGATTGATATTGTCTTGGAGATGTACTTGGGACATTGCCTCTGGTAAGTGTATTCTTTTCTTGGGGCATTTACATCAACAGCACACAATTCATATATCTAACACCTCAAATGTCATATTAGCATGCATATCACTCAATTTTTTGACAATCACATAAAAAAAGACACATTTTCATGCATAGATTTATAACATTAAAATGTTATAAATATAAATATGAAATTTTGGGTATTAGATATGTAAATACATAAGAATTGTGTTATATGTATGTAAATTTTCCCTTTATTTTTTGATTTAGTTACAACAGTAAGAAGCAATTTTTTGTTATATATTTGTATTCTTGCGATATTCATGATAATAATCATCTGATATGTATCTAAATTTTCCTTATTTTTTTTTCTGTTTTATATGCAATAGTAAGAAGCAATTTCTTTTTGTTTTATATTTGTATTCTGCTGCTATATTTATCGCACCATGCAACATGAAGTTTATGCACATTAGCTACAATGCTTATATCTTCAATGAATAAAGTGCCAAAATAGTCTCTAACTATTTATATGTGGTCATTTTAGTCCAAGAGTTTATAGAATTGTCAAAATAATCAGGCTGTTTAAATTAACGCTAAAATAATCCTCTCATGGAGGACTTTAGAGTTTAATTTTAAAATGATTGGGGATTATTCTGATTTTTTATAAACTTTCGGACTAAAACGGCCCCATGAACTGTTTAAAAACTATACTCTTATTTTTTATTTTCTACTTGAAAGGCTTGTGCAATGAGTGACTCGTTTTAGATTGATCTTTACTCGTTTAAGGACAGAACAAGGTTTTGTATTTCTAAGGAAGTAGGAGGAAAATTGCGTGAGATATGATATCTGGATAAATTAGGAGTAAGAAGATAAAATAATATGATGTAGACGATAAATGCTCTAAAATTTATAAGTTCTTTAAGATTACGGGTTCAAATCCCCCATTGTGTAGCGTGTGGTACTTGAATATCAACACACCTAAGGATGGTCAGGGCTTGGTTAATAGCCTTCGACCATTCCTTTTTTTTTTATTAAAGAAAAAGAATAATATTGTACATAAAAATTGTCTCAGCATGAATCTTGAGGAAATTCAACGAATTGAAATATAAAAGGAAACATTCCAACGGGTTTCATTGACAAGAATCAAATGATACAATATCGTGATAGCCAAATGACAAAAACATCAAGCGACATCTCCTTTGGTCGAAACTCTGAGCCGACTGAATCGAAGGATATCAGAATGAAGGATGGAGCTTAATCCGTGAGACATTCATTCACAACCAGCTCTCCCAATGGATTTTGGAGTTTCACACAAAATGGCCAAACGCCCCTCATCTAATAAGGCCACTTCTCCAAGGACTCTCTGTCGAATTACGATGACACGCTCTTTATCCGACGACCCAGTTTATCCTGATAACAAGAGTGTCTCTTCCCGAGATTTTCTTTTGATAACCCAACTGACGACCATCCAGCCGATCTAAAGTTTCTGGTGGACAAAAGACTCCATCTGACCAAACAATAAGGTCATTGAGTCATAAAATTATAAATACGAAAACACCGAAGAATAACTTGTAACACCTCTTTTAAAGTGGTTATGAACACGAAAAGGTGCCAAAATAACTTATAATGCCTCTAGTAAACTGGGAGCAAGTATGTAATTGTATACTTGGTGCACACAAAATCTATAAATGGGCAGTCTTTTTTACAGTAAAAGACTGTTAATTCGTCATACTTAAACCAAAATAATAAAATAATACAACAATATGATACCAAGATAATACCCAATAACACCACATTAACACAAATCAATAAAACCAAAAACCTTATGACACCAATAATACAACAATAACACAAAGATAACACCCAATAACACCACATTAACACAAATTAACAACTCAACAGTTCTACAATCTCACCTCAATAAAACAAAAAAAAAATACATCTTCAAAAATAAATTAATAACAACAGAATAACTCAAATATAAATCACTAAAAACATCTACTGTAACACCAGATTAACTCAAGAATAATAGTGAATAACATCATTTCGAGCGCAGCTAAACTCACATCTGTTTCGAAGATCTCGCCCAATATTTTCAGAATACATCATCATCATTTTCGAGTCGAGAGAGACGTCCACTGATGCGATGCAAAATCCGAGCTGCCCAATACACACACAAATGAAAAGGTGACAAAATAAAGCCTATACACGACAAAATAAATCGTTTTCGAAGGATTGCGGCCGGGTAGCTCGTTAAGAAAAAGAGCTATTTCATATTTTTATCAGTGGGGCTCTTAGTTTTTATTGACGATCAACCTAAATTTAGGTCGGCGACCCAATATTTTTTCTGCCACTAGGCTTCACCTTAAAAGCTACCCGAAGTGTAAGAAATCTAAGAAAGAGAAGTGGCACTCATGGAAGAAGCCTTGTCCCTAACAATCCTTATCCCAGTCTTCTTCACCGCCATAATCTCCTTCCTCCTCTTACCATCTCATAAGAAACGCTCTCTCCCTCCCGGGCCCCCTTCCATCCCCATTCTCGGCAGCCTTCTATGGCTGCGACACCCCACTTCGCTCTCCAACTTAGAAACCATCATCAGAAACCTCCGTTCTCAACTCGGTCCCATCATCACCCTCCGCTTCGGTTCCCAACCCTACATCTTCATCGCCGACCGCTCTCTCGCCCACAGAGCTCTAGTCGAGCTCGGCGCCTCCTTCTCCTCCCGCCCTCCGCCTCTTCCCTCCAGCCCCTTTCTTAATGCCCGCATCTCAACCATCACCTCTTCCCCTTACGGAGACCACTGGCGTCTCCTCCGCCGCAACCTTACCTCCGAGATCCTTAACCCAACAAAGATCCGTCTTTTTGCTGATGGACGCCGTTGGGTCCTCAACCTTCTTATCCGCGATCTCCAAACCAAGGCTGAACAATCTCCTCAAGGCGCTGTGGTTCCCATGGAAAGCTTCCAGTTAGCCATGTTTGGCCTCTTGGTCCTCATGTGCTTTGGAGAGAAGCTTGATGAGCAGGCTATAAAGGAGATTGAAACATCACAGAGAGAGCTCCTCCTTCATTCGGGTAAGAAGTTGCTAGTCTTTGCTTTTGTTCCTAAATTACTCTCGAGATCTATGTTCCAAGGGAGGTTGAGGACTGTGGAACGGTTAAGGCAGAAGCAGAGGGACCTCTTCCTCCCGTTGATAAGAGCTCGCAGAGAGAATCAGAAGCAGGGCGGGGAAGAAAGATTCGTTTACTCGTATGTGGATTCTCTCCTTGACATTACTGTGCCAGAGGAAGGGGTAAGCAAACTCACTGACAATGAAATCATAAATCTGTGTTCGGAATTCCTTATCGCTGGAACAGATACAACAGCTACTGCGCTGCAGTGGACTATGGCGGAGATAGTAGCGCGGAGTGACGTGCAGGCGAAGCTGGTGAAGGAACTAGAGGCTCTAAATGGAGAAGAGCTCAAAGAGGAAGATTTGCAGAAGCTGCCTTATCTGAAGGCAGTGGTGTTGGAAGGCCTGCGCCGCCACCCGCCGGTGCATTTCGTGGTGCCGCACTCGGTGGTCAATGATGTCGAATTTGAAGGATATCTTATACCCAAGAACACATCGATTAACTTTAATGTGGCGGACTTGGGTTGGGATGAGAAGGTGTGGAAAGAGCCCATGGAGTTCAAGCCGGAGAGATTCATGGCCGGAGGGGATGGAGAAGGGGTGGATATTACCGGGAGCAGGGAGATAAAGATGATGCCTTTTGGGGTAGGGAGGAGGATTTGCCCTGCGGTTGGGCTCGCCATGCTTCACCTTGAGTACTTCATAGCAAATCTGGTGCGGGAGTTCCAGTGGGATGCTGTGGAGGGAGAGGAGATTGATTTTACTGAGACGACTGTATTTACAATAGCGATGAAGAAGCCTCTGCGAGCTCGGATTACCCAGAGAAGGAAGGCTTATTAAGCTTTTGTGTTCTTTTTACAATGTTGTCATGTGGGCATGAAAAAATTATTCCATCCCCAGTTTTGATGGGGTTTTATATCAGAACTTCAATCAGAATCTGTTACGTATATGATGATAAAATGTTTTATTTTTTTTATTAAAAATTTAAGTTTATGGGGTTGAAAAATTCTCTTAAAAACTTAAAATTTTATTTGTTCTCAAATGTATTTCAAATAAATTTAATTTTGATTTGAAAAAAATGATTATAAAAATGATTATGTATATGAAGTTTGAAGAAAATTGATCATGTATATGATGTTATATTATGAAAGTAAAATTTTAATATAAAAATGAGTAAGAGAATTCAGTTAAAATTTATAGTAATGAAAAAAAACTTAAAGTTAAAAAATGAAAAAAAACTTAAAGAATGAAAAAAAACTTAAAGTTAAAAATTTTTAGTGTGAAAAATGCTAAATATAGTGTAACTAACTTTAGTAGGAAAAATTTAAAAAAAAAATTATAAGATTTAGATTTTTATTTTAAAAACATAAATTTATTTTATTTAAATTAATTATCAAAATTATTATTATGTTTTTAAGTGAAAGAAAAATATCAATT
>NW_018243088.1:158950-170851 GCF_001263595.1 Phalaenopsis equestris
GTGGTCGGTTGGGGGTTGGCTGCCCCCCGCCATTCCTCGCTTGAGGAGATCGGATGGAAGGCCCTGCTCGACAAAATTCCAGCTTTTGTAAACAGAGGAGGACATTTCCATAGTGTACTTGGAAGGAAAAATGATGAACTCGAGTAGGCCGCCGGCATTGATGAGGCTTTGTCGAGCGAGAGCGTTTATGTTCATGGTGTCGCGGTAGTGTGGCAAAAGGAGCTTATTGATGGGGTGCATCGCGCTCAGGTGGCGGTTTGTGGCGATCACGAAGGGTTCCATCACTGCGTGAGTGCGCAGCCTGCCACGAAGGATTCTAGCTACAATGTAAACAATTCTTAAACTTATGTTTGATTATTTGATGAACAAATACCAGTGGCTAATAAGCTGATGAACGCAGGAGTCATTGATGATGACATAGGCTTTGGCAAGCGACCAAATTGAGCCTTCAACACCGGAAGTCATGGGCGTGTATACAGTGCTTATGGCGCCAAAAGTATCGCCACCTGGATGGGGGAGGCTAAGCTCAATAGCGAGGGGTTTCAGGGTGCTGTCATTGTTGAGGAAGAGCAGCGTTCGGGTGGCGTAGACCTTTCGATCGGTGGCATTGATTCGTCTTACAAATGGCATGATGGTGTCGTGATGATCGAGGATAAAGAGATGTTAGGAGTTATGATAGGAAATAATTTATTCTTATAAATAAATTATTTCCTTAGAATTAGAGTTATGTTAGGAAATAATTTATTCTTGTAAATAAATTATTTCCTTAGAATTAGAGTTATGTTAGGAAATAATTTATTCTTGTAAATAAATTATTTCCTTAGAATTAATGAGATATTTATTTCCCTATTTTATGTTGTTTCCTATATCTCCTAATAATTAATGCGAATTAATTATTGGAGATACTAAGTGTTATACCCTTCCTTTCATATCATTTACCTTTTATTATTTTTCCTATTACAAGATTATTGTAAGGGTTATTTATAACCACATTCATATCAATGAAAATGTGTGTATTCCACCACATTATTCTGAGTTTTAACAAAAACCATTAAACGTCTATTCAGATATAATAATCATTGTCTGAAAAAGAAAAAGAAAAAGAAAAAGAAAAAAAAATTGAAAAAAGAGGAGAAGCTTGAGGATTAGTGCATAATCAAAAATTGATTTTGCATTTGATCTTTTTAAAGTATAAGACTTGAGAAACACTTAAGTTTAAGGATATAATATAATGAGTAAAATTATGCTAAATAAAAATTTTTAAGTGGGGAAAGTAAAATACCTAAACTCTTTATTTGGAAAATCTACAATATTTTTGAATTAGATAAAAAACTCATATTTTCATATTTCTTAACATTAAAAATTTCTAAACTCTAAGTTGTTCTCATTTATTAAAATTTTTTCTAAATTCGACTACTACATTTCTACATCAAAATTTTGTTAACTCCTAAAGAAACTCATATACATTATCTACTGATGTTGGTTTTTAAAGATTGAAAGGTCACTGAGGACAAGTAACATCTTAAGTTTGGGAGATTTTGATACACCTAAAATATATAGTGTTTTAATATACATTTTTATACATATTTTTGAGATATTGCGCTTTAATGAAAGATATTTTTGTGTTTTTCTTGTAGGTACAATCAAATGAATGAAAAATGCTAAAAGGAGTGAAAATGGTCAAATTTGGAGGAAAAATGAAGAAATGTGCAAAAATGAACTGGGGAGCTTAAGCGCCAGATGTACCCCGCGCTTAAACGCCAAAAGTAGTTACTTGATGATTATTTAATTGGAGCGGACTTTTGAAGAGGTGTTTGAAGCAACCCTTGATAAAAAAACGTGGGAAATAGCCCATGGACACGAAAATTCATTCAATTGGCTTTTGAGGAGTCAACTTCTAGAAGATTCGTTAAATAAAGACACATTTTGAAGGGAAACCAAGGCGCCTTTTGGATTTTTATTAAAAGAAAACTTGGATCATCAAGATAAGAGTCCATCCACCCATAAAATTTACATCCATCATTCATTCAAGTACGTCGCCGCCGCCGACCACATTCTTTTTATTTTATTTTCAGTGTTTAGTTTGCATTGTGAGTGAATGAAGAGAATTCAAAGGAATTTCAAGACATTTTGTGGAGAGGATTTAAGATAAGTGTTTATCTTTCTGACTACACCTGACTACACTTGATTTGACTACACTTGATTTTAATTTAGATTTCTTTTTTGTGCGGATGATTTCTACTTTTAAACTCATGTGTGACTGTGTTTTTTTCATAGATTCTGAGTAGTTTTTTTATGTTTTTTTCCTTAAAATGATAAGTGATTATGTGTCGAAAGGATGTTGTGTGAAGTATTAGACTTCAATGTTGGAAGAATTTGTGATGATTTGAAATCTTGCACTTAATTTACTTCTTGATTTGACTAATGAAGATGTTAATACATGCTGTGATAACATGTAAGATCCGAGATCGTATTATTTCAGTCAAAAAATGGTTTAGAATCACATATTGATTTCATGGATAAGAATGTAGTTCATGGGGTTGAGTGCAAATAAATAGGGAAATAAACTTTTCAATGGTGTAGAATTAGAGGACTTTAGAGTGACAGGCTAAAACCCCCAATTTGATTTATAGTTTTATAGGCTTTTGATGCGAGATGTTAGCCTCCAGGTGGAGGGAGAAGAGTGAACTCTAGAGTGAGGGCTAGTATCTTTCCTACCTAACCGATCTTCAAAACTATTCAAATTATAGATTAGTCAATGTTCTTTATAGCATCTCTACTAAGGGTAAAGAATATTCTTGCCTTGCTCCTATTTGGCACATTTAGAATACTTTCACAACATAATTTCTCTACTTATTACTTATTCATGATAAGGAAAAAAGTATTCATGATAAGGAATATTACTTATTCATGATAAGGAAAAAAGATATTTTACTTATATTGTCGTTATCTTGCAAGTATTTAGTTAAGTTAATTAGTTGCTTACTTTATTTTCATAAACCAAAAATTACAAAAAAAATCAAATTTGTATTCCCATTTTAACATCTTATGTTTAAGTAAGAATATTTTGCTAATTAGATTTTTGTCATTTAAAATTTCTAAACTTTCTAGTTTTCTAAAGTGCATATTGCTAATCTCCCTGTGGGTTTGATATTCGGGGCTTAATAAAAAAATTACATATTACTTGAAAACGATATATATACTTGTGTAGTATCCCATATTTAAATATTATAATTGAATTCTTATTTGTTTAATAGTGGAAAACTTATTTAGCTTTTGCTAGGGATCAAGTTTTTTACTTTGTGGCAAATTAAGAATAACTATTAAGGAAATTAAGCATATAATCACATACATCGCATTTTATATCTCTATAAAAAGTCGGAATCACAAACCAAAAGCAAAAATATACTTATCTCTCTCCCCCAATTTTCCCTCAGAATGCTTCACCCAAGCCCTTTGCCTTCTCCTGTAACTCTTTGCACAGCACCAAATAGAAATCACACTGTTCATAACCTAGAATTTCTTAGAAAAGCCTAAGAACTCTCACAATAGTGGAGAAAAATCTCTCTCAAGACTCCCTTTCTAACCCAATTGTTGCTCCAGAGTTCTGGCTTCTGCCCCCTTTCATATCTTTTCCTAATATTTGTTATACTAGTAAGAAAAACATAAAAATACATTTCTTTAAAGTGAAGTTTCATTCAAAAAGATGTGAAAAACAAAAAAAAAAAATCTTGCAATGTTTTCACACATCAGATATTCCGACCAGCTAAAGATTAAATCCAAGCTTTAGATAGCCTTAACTACCTAAGAAATCAAGTAGTTTTTCATAATATTTTTTCCATGTGGAAATCTCCAATTATCCAATTTCATGACAACATAAAAATAGCCCTCCTCCTTCACTAGCTCATCTGTTGCTAACTCAATCATTAGTTGATTGCTTATTATTGGTCCCTTGAAGATCTGAAGCTAACTTAATCTTAAAATACTCCAATACAAAAGGAAGAAAGGAAGATAGATTTAAATCCTTAAACTCTTGCTCCTTTACTTCCACCATAGAAAAAGGCGGTATAAGTGATGACATAATTGGTGACTTATTGTGCATCACAAATATTGTATAAATTTCCTATGACTTAGCGACAAATAATTAATATTTTAATATTTAACAGTATTATGATCCTGACTCTTTATATGCAATCGTATAATAATGACTTTTGATAATATTTTTCACTTTTGTTTCCTTACTTTGCAACAAAATAAAAAATTTGATCGTGGAGAAAATAAGAATTTGACTATTTATTTATATATATATTGGGATACTATGCAAGTATATGTACCGTTATCAAGTAATATAGGACTTTTTAATTAAGACATGAATATTAAACCCACATGAAAAATTAGCAATATGCACTATTGAATAACAAACTTTCTATTTTAAAAAGACAATTACTTAAACTATAGATATTTTTATAGTAATTAAAATTTAAATCTTTTAGGTATTTTGATATTTTGACAAAGCAGTAATAACTTTTAAAGATAACTTGTGTTATGTAAATAAAAACACTAAATATGAAAATATCTTTCTCCTTATCATGAATTAGTAATAAGTATGAGAATTCTGTTGTGGAAGTATGCAGATTGTGTTGTGTCAAATATGAGCAATAATATTCTTTACCCTTACTAGAGATATTATAAAGAACATTGACTAATTTAAAGTTTGAATAGTTTTGAAGACTGGCTAGACAGGAAAGATATCAGCTCTCACTACAGAGTTCCCTCAATTCCCTCCACTTGGGGGCTAACATCTCGTATCACTTTAACAATAAACCAAGTTGGGGGCATTAACCTGTCACTTTAAAGTCCTCTAACTCTACACTCTTCAAAGATTATTTTCTTATTTATTTGCACTAAATCATATGAATTACATTCTCATTCATACAACCTCATGTGATTTTTTCCAATTGTTGACTGAGACAATACCAACCCGGTTCTTACATGTTCTCGCAATAAATTTTAACAATTAGATAGGACAGATCTAGAACTAAATGAAGTACATGGATTTAAATCATCACAGCTTCTTCCAACATTAAAGATTAATACACTCCACAACTTCCATCCAACAATGTAATTACTTATCATTTTAATGAGAAATATAAAGAAAACTACTCAGAATCTATGGAAAAAACAAAACCACACTTTAGTTTAAAAATAGAAATCATTGTCAAACCAATAAGAAGTCTCGATTAAAACCAAAAGTAGATCAAAATAAAAGATAAAAAAACTTATCTCAAATCCTATACCAAACTCTTGAAATTTCTTTGAATCTCTTCTCTTTTACAACACTCTTGACTCTCAAAATAAAACTAAATACAAAAAGGTAAAGTAAATTTGTGGTGCATGAAAATATCTCCAAATGTTTCTCTCAAAACTCCCCCTTTTTAGCACTTTTCACGACTCTTCAAAAAGTTTCAACTTTCTTCTTTTATAAATCTCCAAGAGGAGCCATGGTAACTCTTCAAAATATGTCCAAATTCGATGTATTCTCCAAAGGATGCTTCCTTTCACTTTCGTTTCTAGTGGTCATAACCACCATCTTTAGCCAATAGGTGTCAGAAATGTCCCTTCAAAATTCTGCAAAATGAAGTAAATCATCACATAACTGCCTTTGGCCCTTAAGCGTGGGGCCTCTGGCGCTTAAGCGCGGGGCCTCTGGCGTCACCAGTGCTTAGGAGCGGCCTTCTCTGTTCCACTGGCACGTTTAAGCACCGGATCTGACTCTTAGACGCCAAAACACTTTAGTAGAATTTTCATATTTTGCTACAAATTTGATCATTTTCCACTCTTTTTAGCATTTTTCATCAATTTACTTGTATCTGAAAAAAAAAACACACAAATACTTTCCATTAAAGCGCAATATCTCAAAAATAGGTATAAAAATGTGTCTAAAAACACTATATATTTTAGGTGTATCAAAATCCCCAAAACTTAAATTATTACTTATCATCAAGTGACACTTCAATCTTTGAAAATTAATTAAGTATGATATGTATATGAGTTTCTTTAAGAGTTACTAAAATTCATATTTAGAAATATCATAGTCTAATTTAGAAAAAAATATTTAGTAAATGAGACCAACTTAAAGTTTATAAATTTTTAATGTTAAGAAATATTGTTTATAAATTTTTAATGTTAAGAAATATGAAAATATGAGTTCCTATCTAATTCAGAAATATTGTAGATTTTCCAAATACAGAATTTAGTCCTTTTATTATCTCTATTTAAATATTTTTATTAAAAATAATTTTACTTACCATATTATATCCCTAAGCTTAAAGTTTCTCAAGTTTTATACTTTAAAAGGTTCAAATGTGGAACTAATTTTTAATTAGACACTAATCCTCAAGCTTCTCTTCCCTTACTTTTTTTTTCTTTTTCTTTTTCTTTTTTTTCTTTTTCTCTTTTTCCTTTTCTTTTTCTTTTTCAGGTAAGGATTACTATATTTGGATAGGTCTTTCATGGTTTTGAATTCCACTTCTTCTTTCCTAAAACAAAGTTCTGATATAAATCTTTTACTTATAAATATAATAATAGTTTTGAAAATTATTTTTAATAACAGAAATTTAAGTATTAAAAATAAAGTCTAAATTTCTAAATTTCTCAAAAATACAATTTTTCTTACTAAAGATAGTTACACTATATATAACATTTTCTACACTAAAAGTTTTTAGCTTAAGGTTTTCTTCATTACTAAGAATTTTAACTAAATTTTCTTACTCATTTCTATAATCAAATTTTACTTCCCTAATATAACTTTTTATATATGTTCATTTTTTCTTTTCAAATCAAATTCACTTGTAGCACATTTGAGAACAAATAAAATTCAAGTGTTGAATATAGAGTTTAAAAAAATTTTTTCCCCCCCCCCCCCCCCCCCCCCAATCTTAAATTTTAAATAAGATTAAACAGTTAAGTATCAAATATATATAAGCATGAATGAAAATTGAAATAACATGTTTACAGGAATTTCTATGCCCTAATTATACAAGTATAAAAACTAAAAACATGAGTAAAATCAATTTTTGATCAATTTTCTATCGTTTTTATTTTAATTCAACTTGTAGAGACTCATTAAACTTCCAAGTAGTGGGTACAGATATAAAAACAAACTAACACACTAATTTTGATTTCACAGTCTAAACATTAAAATAAACACATTAACAAGATAAAAAAAATACAGGGTAGCAGTTTTCTTAATTTAAAATTTAACATTAAAGTTTTAAAGTTAGCAAGATTTTCAACTTTCCACAACACATAGAATCAAGTTCAATCCTTAACTAACTAACAAAGTCCTTTAACACACAACAATCACTACCCTAGAATTTTTAAAAAAAAAATACTAATAAACAAAAATATCACAATAACAATCAAACAAAAGTCTAACACATCACATAATCTAAACAGGTACACAAATGCAAATGTAGCAAGTCTAAACTACATAGTCCATCACATATTACGAACATAAAAATAAATTAAAATAAAAATAAATCAGTCATCCTCATCATCATCAGAATCACTGATATTCCAAACATTTGTAGACTCATAATCAAGGTATCTAGGAAATGGAGGAAATTGTACTCCTTGGTTACCCATAATGTGGCTCTCCAAATATGAGTGAAATTTCTCTTCATAATCACTTTTCCTTATATTATACCCATCAATATGATCTGCAAAGCTTTCTGCAAAGCTTTCTATCTGCAAAGCTTTCTAAATTTCTTACCTTATCTATGGTATAATTGATATTGTCCATCATCCTCTGCAATAATTGATTTTGGAGTTTCAGTAGACTCACCTCTAGAAGTAGAAGCTGGCGAGGTAGATAGTCTAGATGTAGAAGCAACAAAGGTAGAAGCAGCAAACATTGACATTTCATAACTATGAGAAAATCCTCCTCTCAAGCCAAAAATAGAATGCTCAAAATATGACTTCACATTTACACTTGTAATTGGCTTTAGAGGCAATAATACTTCATCCCAACTATTATATCGCACTCCAGCCCGCTCACATAAAGAAAAGATCATGGAGGCAAATCCCAGACTTGCAGTAGTAGTGGCAGTGACAGAACTGATGATAGTCTGATAAATCAAAGCTCCAATATTGATGAGCTTGCCTTCCTGAATACAATAGTTCAACATTGCTCTCCTCTCCCTCGTAACTTCACTAAGATGATTTTTTGGTAATAGACGAGTTAAAATAAAGTAGTGCCACGCCTTAGATGGTGCACTTAACTTCGAGGTAAAGTGAAAAAGTTAACTCTCCTCTCATTTGTGATTTTCCATAGTCCTCTTCCAACAGTCAAATAGGAAATAATCTCATCCAATTCTGTCTCAGTAGGACTATAGTTCACATAAAAACACAAAGTATCAGGTGGTAAATGGTAAAACATTTTGATTACCTCCGGTGAAAAATGTACCAATTTTTCTCTAACCATGACTCGATCTTCATCTACCTCAGGGAGGTTTGCATAGAACTCCCGAACTACAAAAATAACAATCACAGTAGAAAAATAGCAGAATGGTTCCCATTGTCGGTGAACTATCAAATCATCTATGGATCCATTTGGATTTTTGAAACATCGCTCCTGTATAAGTTTTCGTGATTGCAGAGCATCACTATACCTTTCTTATGCTTTCAAACTCACAAACTTGCTCGAATCAAAGTGGCTCTTTCCTTTACTCCTCTTCATTCTTGGTGTCATTCTACAGATTTCCTAAATTTCCACAATAACTTCAAAAATTAAGTCTGATCTACTAAACTTAAATTCTATAAGCATAAAATAAACTTCCTATACAATTTTCATAGATTTTTTTCCCATTTTCACCATGAATAGTGATTTTGGGTTCTTCCAAATGTACTCAAAATACATGGGGAAAATTCAAAATTTTTACATAGAAATGAAGCTCTTACCTTAAGAAATCCAAATCTAGCAAATTTTGCTCAAATCCACCAAGAAATCTTCAAGAAAAGGCTTGCCCTAGACTTCAAAATCGCGAACTCAAGAGGTTGAAGGCGACGGCGAAAGTAAAAATGGTAATTTTTTAGGTTATTTTCATTTTTAACCGTTCGCGAACCGATTTTTGTGAACCGATGCTTAAGAGCGGATTAGTAGAGCTTAGGCGCCTGCCTCTAGAGTTACATCACGCTTAAGCGCAAGAATTTGGCACTCAGGCGCCAGTGCACTATTTTGGATATTTTTTAACTTAAGAAAAATGCAATATTAGCCTAAGTATACCACCCCTAAATGATATTATAACACTTAAATGATTATTTTCCTCTCCCTTAACTCTTCTCTTTCTCAAAATTCTCCAATATAACTAATTCGATTTGAGACTAAAATAACACTAAATTTTCACACAAACAAACACTTATATTCATGTACGAACTAGTACAAGAACATATAACACTTAACTCTCACTCCAAATAGTCTCAGATGAGAAAATTTTCCTAAATACGAACACTTAACAAACATTCACAATTAAAGACATAATAGACATAAACTCCAAAAATAATATTTAACACTAATACATAAAACAACGATTCCCAACAAACAAACTCTAACACTGAACTTAATTCCATTTTTCATTTGTTGGAAGAAATTTCTATCTTTCATTAGTCTCTCCTTGGGTATGCGGAATATAGAGTTGATAAAACGGATGGTGGTAGTGAGCTCTGATACAATCTTCTTTAATCCATTTCTACTTAAGATACATTGCCTTATTTGCTTCCTCTATATAACTAGTATGGCTAAATTATATTTTCAATTGTCATCCAATATGCTCTACATGTGCATGAATCTCAATTACTTTTGTCTCAAGTAAAGTCATGCTAGTCTCAATTTTATTGATCTTTTACGATATTCCTTCAATACTAATGACGAAGAAACCGTTATACATCTCTTGTGTACTTTGACTAATGAATTTCTTCCTCATGGTCTCTTCCTTCTTCTTCAAATCCATCTCCCACGAAGACATTTTCTCTAAATTTCTTTAAAATCTTTCTCTTTCTTAGACTTTAGGCTTAGAAATGATCTGGGGTGAAATTCCTTCACTAAATCCTTCTATTTATAGGCCCAAACCCTTAGAGTAACTTCTAGGCACGTTCTAAAACTGCCTTGGCACGTTTTAGTCAACCACTTGGAGGTTAAACCTTCTAGAACTTCAATTTTACACATGGTTTATAACTCCCACGCTTAAGCGCCGAATATTGGCGCTTAAGCGACAGTGCTCAATTTTGCACCAGTTAACTTAACGTCCAAATTCTCATTTTAGCATGTCTAGATCACTAAATAAAGTCTTAAAATCATTATTAACACATAATAGTCTCAAAAATACTACCCCAAATTTTCTTAATCACACACAAACAACAATCAAAGAAAAAACACACTGATAACTTATGGGTTGCCTCTCACAAAGTTCATGGTTTAACGTCGTCAGCCCAACGTAACCAATGTTTATTCTGGTTGACCCATTATCATTTGATCATTAAATTTATGTTGATTCCCTACTAAATAAGGTTAAAGTTTATGAAAATTCACTTTAAATACTTTCTTAGTTTTAGTATCTTTGATATCCACAACCCCGTAAGGATAAACTTTTATCACACCAAATGGGTCCATCCACCTGGACTTAAGTTTGCCTGGAACTAATCTTAACCTTACATTATATAGCAAAAATTGTTGCCATGGCTAAAAATTTTTAATAAGAATCCTTCGATCATGCCACATCTTCATCTTTTCTTTGTAAATCTTAGCACTCTCATAAGATTCATTCATTATCTCTTCAAGCTCATTTAATTGCAATAATCTGTTCTCACCAACATTTTTCAAATTATAATTGAACTCTTTAATCGCCAAATATGCTTTATGCTCAAGTTCAACTGGTATGTGACAAGCTTTCTCAAATATTAGCTTATATGGGGACATTCCTATAGGAGTTCTGTATGTAGTCTTATAAGCCCACAAAGCATAGTCAAGTTTGTCTGACCAATCTATTTTTGTTGGATTCACATGTTTTTCCATAATTCTTTTAATTTTCTGATTGGATAATTCAGTCAAACTGTTTGTCTGAGGACAATAAGTAGTAGCAATTCTATGGTTTATATGATATTTTTTTAATAATTTCTCCATTATGGCATATCTGAAATGACTTCCCCCATCATCTGAAATGAGGCATATCTGAAATGACTTCCCCCATCAGTTATGATCACTCTCGGCATCCTAAATCAACAAAATATGTTTGTTTTCAAAAAATTTGCATCACTTTGAGCATCACATCGAGATAAAGCAACAGCTTCTATCCATTTGGATACATAGTCCACTGCTAACAGTATATATAAATTTTCGAAAGATAGTTGACAACGACTTTATATATGCAATAAAATATAAGAATTTGATACCGCTGCTAGAAGATTAAGACGTATTAAATATTCAATAATTATAAAGTCACACTTGTCAACACAAGTATACGTATCGCTCAAGTAATATAGGGCTCTAATGGAGTCCTAGATATCGATCCCACAGGGAGTAGTTTAGAATTATGGACTAAGACCTTAGGAAAGCAAAACTTTAATCACAACAACGACGTTCAATTTGCTTATCTGTCACTAATAGGCAATTGAAAAAAATAAATAATTTTAATAACTAATAAATAAATAATGATATAAAGTAGGGTTTAATTGTATATTCAATATATAAGAAATCACCATTCTCCTTGTCAAGAAATTATAGTGAATGGATAAAATGAATTAGTTCAATTTATATTGTGTCAAATAGGAGCATACTTATTCTTTACCCTTTGGTCCAGGCATAAAGAACATTGACTAATCCTATGCTTGTTTACTGAATCTGCG
>NW_018243089.1:0-2536 GCF_001263595.1 Phalaenopsis equestris
TCCCCAACTCGCAGTTCACGATCAAAACATATTAAAAATCATAACATGTTTATACTCATACTTTAAAATTAAACATGATCATGCAATTAATTTTATCTAAACGTAAGAGCTAAAATTAAGGAAGTCAAAATCATGTGAGTCATAAGTGCTAACATTTACTTGAATATAATTAAAGTTATTTCAACTATAACGACAAAAAATTAGGTGGTGCAATATAAAGTGCGCTTCTGAAACTCTTACGTAATAAAACACAAAGTCAAATGCAATATAAAGTGCTAATTATTCTGGTATATGCACTGAAAATAATGAATTTGTAGGTATAAAAACTTTCAGATGAGAAGGGGGATACAAGGACTGCTTACATCCTAAGCTTTCTTAGACAGTTTAGACTTTTTTGATAAAGTTTTCCATAACTTCAAAATCACTATATTTTATATACATAAATCATTAACCTAAGTGTTTTTCTTTTGTGTTCTCATAATAAGAAGTATTGCACAATAAAAGAAAAACTTGATGTGAAACTAACTCACTTATGTCTTGCTAACAATGAAGTGAAAGACCAGATCCTGACGACACGAGCAAAATTTAACATTGCACAAATAACATAAAATATTTCCGGACAGTATTTCAGCACGTCATAAATAGTTCACAAAAAACATGGACATCAAAAAAATATGTCAACATAGCGGAAATAATTAAAAACCTCATAAAATTACTAATTTTTAAATGTTAAATATTCTATAAAACATGTACAAGTCGTTACACTAGACAATCGAGTTACTATTTCAACCTTCTTCGAACTAGTAGTCCCGCGACGTTGGGTTTCTAGATTATATACAGAGCCGTATAATATTAACAATTTCATTAACATTTACTTGAACAAAATTAAAATTATTTCAACTATAATGATAACAAATTAGGAGGTGCAATATAAAGTGCATTTCTGAATCTCTTATTTAATAAAAATAAACATAAATTCAAATGCAATATAAAGTGCTATTTATGTTGGTATATGCAATGAAAATGTTGTATTCCTAGTTATAAGAATTTTCAAGTGAGGGGAACAAAGACTGCTTACGTCCCCAGTTCTCTTTAAACAGTTTTGGTTGTTTTTGCCAAAGTTCTTTATAACATAAAAAATAATGCATTTCATATACATATATTCATCCTAAGAATTATTTTATTATGTTCTCACAATAAAAATTATTACACCATAAAAAATAAATATAATTAAACTGCATTAAGATTTAAACAAATTTAATATAAAACTAAATTACTTGTACCTTGCTAATAATGAAGTCTAAGACAAGATCTCGATGACATAAGGAGCAAATTAACACAATATAAATCATTCAAATAATAAAAAAAATTACGAGCATCATAATAATGTGGAGCAAAAAAAAAAATAAATAAAAAGACAGAATTTTAGCATATCATAAATAATTTAAAGGAATAGCACACATTATAACCGCACAGTGCAGAAAATAATGATGCAAAGCATAAAATTTTAGAAAAAAATGAGTAGTATTTCAGCATATTGTAAATAATTTTCTTAAAAAATTGAGATTTATAAGAACATAATGTAAGAAAATAATGACATTGAGTAAAAAATTGCAGACATATTGTAACTAATTTTTAATGAAGGAATCATAATAGTTTGTATTGTAAAAAAAATACCAAAAAAAACAATATTAAAATAACTAATATTATAATTACCTAAAAAAGAGAAATAAGAGGAACGAAGAAGAGAGCGGGAGATTAAGCGGTGGGAGGAGGGAGCTACTGCGAGGTGTGAAAAGCAGAGAAGGGATTGGTCTGCTTTTATCGTTGAGGGGTGAATGCGCCCCAAAGGGGGCGCATATATGATGAATATGCGCCTTCAGGGAACACGTATTCGGCGGGAATGTGCGCGCTCCTGAGCTGATAAATTTGCTCTTTCACTTTTTTTGCGCACTACTTTTGCTAATTTGAAAAATTTAAGAGCTAGTTGTCACCTCCCAAAAGAGCTCTTACGGGTGATGGGTAGCTCGGGACTTAAATACTGCTTTTCGGCCCTACATCTAGCCGATGTGGGACTTTTTTGTCCGTGACACTCTTCTCGTCCGTGACACTCTTCTCCACCCAATCACGTGACGCCCTCATCACAGATCGACTCCACCCGAGGAGGGATTGGCCTACTTTTATCGTTGAGGGGTGAATGCGCCCAAAAGAAGGTGTATATATGATAAATATGCGCCTTCATGGAACACGTATTCGACGGGAATGTGCGCTCCTGAGCAGACAAATTTGCTCTTTCACTTTTTTTGGGCACTACCTTTGCTAATTTGAGAAATTTAAGAGCTAGTTGTCACCTCCCAAATGAGCTCTTAAGGGTGGTGGGAAGCCCGAGATTTAAATACTGCTTTTCGGCCCTACATCTAGTCGATGTGAGACTTTTTGTCTGTGACACTCTCCTCCACCCAATCACATGACGTCCTCATCACGGATCGACTCCACCGAACGTCCCACTAAACCATGGAGAGTCCACACACCTGAC
>NW_018243090.1:0-357 GCF_001263595.1 Phalaenopsis equestris
TGATATGACACTTGCTCGATGCTTTTTTGATAGTTTTATTCCATTCAATACTTTAAATTCACATTTTGCTGAAAAATATATTGATGCAATAGTTGCAATTGGTCCCGATTATCAATTGCCTTCATACTATCAAGTAAGAGTTAACTTGCACGAAGATTGTAAGAAAGAATGTAAGCTACTCATTATTTCTTTTAGGCTTTGTTGGAAGGGAACTGAATGTGCATTGATGGGTGATAGATGGACATATACAAGGAATAGAACATTGATAATTTTTTTTAACTTTATTGTCGCAGAGGTATATGTTTTTTAAAATCTATCAATGCTTCTGATATCACGAAAGATGCAACCATTCCAAGT
>NW_018243091.1:0-357 GCF_001263595.1 Phalaenopsis equestris
TGATATGACACTTGCTCGATGCTTTTTTGATAGTTCTATTCCATTCAATATTTTAAATTCACCTTTTGCTAAAAAAACTATTGATGCAATAGTTGCAATTGGTCCTGATTATCAATTGCCTTCATACTATCAAGTAAGAGTTAACTTGCACGGAGATTGTAAGAAAGAATGTAAGCGACTCATTATTTCTTACAGGCTTTGTTGGAAGGAAACTGAATGTGCATTGATGGGTGGTAGATAGACATATACAAGGAATATAACATTGATAATTTTTTTTTACTTTATTGTCTCAGAGGTATATGTTTTTTAAAATCTATCAATACTTCTGATATCACGAAAGATGCAACCATTCCAAGT
>NW_018243092.1:0-529 GCF_001263595.1 Phalaenopsis equestris
GCATGTAAATCTTCATAATATCTATTGGTCATTGAAATCAAGGTTTCTCTCCACCAAAGAATATAAGAGTTGACAAAGGAATCACCCACACCCAATGACATTTTGATGGAAAAATTAGGAGTTAGTGAAGTGAGAAGTGATGCAAAAGAAAGATTAGTAGGGTGATATCGAACGAAGCTATCGAACAGAGGAATGCCAAGAGATAGTGAATGAGTGAAAGTGTGTGGCAAGGCTGAAAATAGACATAAGATCGTGAGGCAACAATGAATGAATGGAGAATCAGACGAATGATTGCAAGGTAGCAACGGATGAAGCAAAGTGAAGGATTGAGCGTGACTGGACGTGGTAGCAATAAATGTAGAAGAAGCACCACACAAATGAAAGAGAGGGATCAAGAGCGCTCGAGACAACTAATGAAAGGAACAAACAAATAATTTGCAACGAACAAAAGGTAGGAGAGGGACTGCAAGAGGCAGCAACGACCGAAAGAAATAAATCAAGAGCGCATGAAGCAACGAATGAAAGGAGC
>NW_018243093.1:0-3499 GCF_001263595.1 Phalaenopsis equestris
TCCAACCGTAACGACGCTTATCACGCACTCTCGATTTAGTTACTATTTTCATTGTTTTTTTAATAAAATTTCAACTATCATAATCTCCCTTCCTTAACAAAATTTCATCTTCAAAATTCATAAACTTCACACAAACTAAACATGAACTATCCACAAATATTTAAGAAAATTTAATTCTAGTTAAGTGATAACAAAAGCAAAATAAAAAATCCAACATTTTAAGTAACGTAATTTAATAAAAAAATATAAAATCATCTAAAACATAATAACAGAACTAAAATAACACCCAACTTCTAAAATGAAAGTACATAAAAGATACTCAACACCAAATAACCGACATGACAGTCAAATGAAAAATCACTCCATCATACTATTAGCATCTATGTCACTAGCAACATATTATTCAGGTTCTTGATGAGTTGGGGAATGAACTCTTGGTCGGATATTTTGTTATGATTGCTTCTTACGAGTCACAATACCAGTTTATATCATCTTTTATTAACCACTTCTAAAAACAAATCCCTCCTAAAAAACCTCTAAGTTGAATCTCTTCCCGAGGTAGCATTTGATGTGGATATCTGAGAAGAATTAGGGTAGTTCCTTATCTGATGTCCAGGATGTCTACATAAGTAACATACATTAAAACCAAATAAACATTCCTGCGTTGAAGCTTCCCACATTGAGCACAAGGTTCTATAGTGTTTGCTGCTAGCTTAGCTAATTACTCCATCAGTCTATGACTTTACTTTCTTCCCATTAGGCTCTTTAGAATGAACTGTTGGTATCACTCTTCCAAACTCTCTCTTATGCAAGTTCTTACGTTTCAAAGTTAACTAATAAATCATTTTCCACCCACCTAGCTCTCTCAACCATCATGGAATAGTCTTCCATCCCAAGTGACACTAATGCCTTTATGATTGAATCCTTCAAACCAAAAAGGAACTTGTGGCTATCCTCCTCCGCTATAGTAACGAGATGTGATTCATATCTCGACGACAACATAAACTCTTTTTTGTGTTGCATAATCGATTTATCTCCATTCACCAATATGATAAATCATGTATTTATCTTATAGCTGAAAGCGGTACTAAAGTCTTTAAATGTGTTCACGAATCATTCCACTAAATCAAGTGATTAGTTTGACCACAAAACTTCTTCTACAATTGTCCTCGCAAGGGTATAAATAAGCACAACATGAGCGAGTTGAGCTCTTACCTGTGTTCGGCTCGTTTGAAACTTTACCTATTCTAAATGGATATGTCTTCGAAATTGTTTATGAAATATGTATTCGTGTTCGATTCACTTTATTTAACTTTGGCTCGAATTGTAAGAAATTGAGATGTAAAGGAGCATCATTAATTTATTTTCTTAATTTAACTATCATTTAGTTTAGTTTTTAAGAACAATTGCATTTTTCCAAATATAAAATACAATATGTGGGACTAAAAATTAGGTAGGTGCAGATGGGGCAGGACACAGACATGCGCTAAACTTCGGAATGTTTACATACATACTATCCAATTCTCATTTATGTACATATCAAACACTTACATGCAAAATATAAGGCTCGGGGGGAATGACGAGAAGATGATTTTATAAGCAGTTACATGCATACTAGCCCGAAATATATATATATATATGTCTAAATCAGAGTATTTTTGTGACATTTTCTTACATTCCACCTAAATTTTATTTATTTATATATCTAACATCTAAATTTATATAACTTGTAATTATACTACTAAAATAAATCTTAAAAATAATAAAATTTAGTATTTTTAAATACAATATAAACTTAATATAACCAAATATTATTTTTAATAATTTAATTATTTCAAGCCAAAATAAATCAAAAGCGGTTGAACAAACATTTGTTTGTGTTCTATTTGTTCATAATTTGAGCTAAAAAAAAAACGTTCGAGTTTGACTGCTTGCTTAACGAACGAATCGAACATAAATTACTTAACAAGCCGAAGATGAGTTGTTCATAAACCATAAGCTTTTTTGACAACCCTAGTCCTCAGCCATCTCAACTTCTCCCACAAAGGCAAAAGTGGTCAGTGTAACTCAATTCTCTAATGAACAAGATAATCTATATATAATCATTTCCACTCTTATCAGCAAGTTCTTAGCAGCCACTAAACTTCCTCCTCCAGAAAAGCCAGGTGGCCTCATGCTCGAAAATAACTTTAACTATTTTTTCATTTGACCTGCTCCACTAGAATTGCCCTGAAACTGAGAGTTTTTAATCATCTGGGCCACTGCAGTCATAACTCAACAAAAGCATCGGTATTGATACAAATATTTTGATGCATCTCAATTTTTACAGCATCATCAATGACACCTTTCTGATCCATAATTCTATAATAAAGGCAAAACAATGTATTCAGACTAGGTTAAACTTTTAAGTTATATTCTTTATAACTTAATTCAATCATTATATTGTGTCTTTCATTATGGTTCATATTGTTTAATCTAGACATATCTCTGATACCACCATTGTCACCACCCGACGCGAGCTTAGATTTAATTAAGATTGGAACAAATGGTCAATCAGTGAAATTAAGTTCTAATTATTTTATTTATATCACTAACAATTTATTATCCACATATTAATTGTAAATCCAATGAAGCAAGCAATTAAATTGACCAAATAAAAAACTTACTTCAACTTGTGGACCTCTTCTTCTGTAAATATTATCTTCTCTAGTAATTATTTTAATCAAAAGCTTAAACCTTAAAAAATATTAAAATAACATAATGAGTTATCTATGATAACCCATGAGCTATCACAATTCTAAAATACAATAACTCAACGAAAAAAAATAAAATGTGTGTTGTTCTTTCATATTTTGCTCTAAAAGATCTTATAATAGGTTAATATGTGTGCCTATGACATTTATTCAATAGAAATAACTTAAACTTCAATATGCATTAATTTTAACCGTACTTCTCAAGGTTTAATCCTTAACTTTACTCTTACATAATGACATTAACATTCACATCTATCTTATAAGCACTATCAAAACATAACTTAATTCATCTTTAACTGATATTATCCGTCCCACACAGTGGTTCGTGATTAAATTTATATGATTTTCTAGAGTGGAAAGATGTCTACTCACCTCTGCTTGATATTCTCCCATCGAAATAGTGGTTAGCGATATAAACATCATAATTTTTTAGGTTGGTAGGATACAATCTACCCGTGCGGGTACACTATTCTCCTTTTTCTACAACATAAGGGAATGAATTTTTCTGAGCATGCACATACAAGCATTCATATATACATTGTTCATTCCTCATATCATTTTCTTATGAAACACTTTACCTTTATCTACTTATAAATAAATACAATATTATTAAATCTATAAGTCATGAAATAAATTGATATACGCACTTATATTGGACTCTTCAAGCCATGTAATAATTTATATATATATATGCACATCTATTATAATTTGATTGTTATTCAATAACCTAATAATTTTATAAGAAA
>NW_018243094.1:0-633 GCF_001263595.1 Phalaenopsis equestris
GAGTAGGCCATCATTGTGAATTTATTTGATAGCGTATCACCAGTGGTGTTCTATGTATTCACGAGACTTGTACTCTTTTGCACAAATTTTAGGTTATTATTTGACAGAAAAATAATATATTTTTGGATCGCATATTAATGTTTGTTGATTTTGTATGAAACCTTTTATGGGTTATAAGAGTGTATCATATAGTATATTTTCTATTAAGATTGTCAATGAATAAATTTGAGTACTATTATGTTCTAGGTAGTTTATTTATTTTTTTATTGAAATGAAACTAAGCTTGAATATGACTCGAGTTTTAAAATAATATTTAAGTTTATTTATTAATCTTTTTATCAAGTTTGAATTGTAATCGTGCATAACTAATTATATAAAAGATGCTAATAATTTAAACAAATAATTTAATTACCAAACATAAATGTATTAATAATTTTTATAAAAATTGGCATAATTCACAACATTATTTTTTTATATTTTATTAATAACTAGACTATTAATATATTCATTGATTATTTTTTTCAATATTTTCCTTAAAAATTTTGATAAAAATTAAAGCTGATTTTTCTAATCCATTCATGAGATTAAACTTATAAAATCATTTTTTCATCACACTTATACCTATATTATAAA
>NW_018243095.1:0-993 GCF_001263595.1 Phalaenopsis equestris
TTAGCAATAAGATTTGGTTCTTTTGGAAAGACTTCTTGAAGATTAATTTTTTTATCAATAATTATCAAATGTTGCATGTTAGTGTGTATATTCAAGATGAGTCTTCTCTTTTATCTATTATTTATGATGGTTGTACTAAGCAAGCGAGAATGGAGCTTTACAATTTATTCTTATCCATTAATCCTAGCAATGAGCCTTGGCTCATGGGGGGTGATTTCAATATCATCTATTTAGCTAGGGAGAAGAAAGGTGGTGTGGCACCTAAACTTAATCTCATTACTCTATTTAATGATGCTCTTATGGATGCTGGTCTTTTTAATTTGGGTTTTCGTGGAAATCCTTTCACATGGCATAGAGATTATGTTTTTGAAAAGCTTGACAAATTTGTTGCTAATGCTAATTGGGCTAACATGGTTGGTCATTATGAGGTTCATCATATGGCTATTTCTGATTCTAAATAATGCTTTGAATAATGTTCCTAATCAATTCAGACTTTTAATATGTGGCTTCTTAATGATAACTATAAACAATTTCTTCAAGACAATTGGAAGATTGACTTTAATGGCAGTTATGGGTACAATCTGTGGTAATTACAGATTAATCTTGCCCAAGCTCTTAAACGTTGGAACTGGAAATTCTTTGGGAAGATCAACAGAGTCATTAAGACTTGGAGAGCAGAGTTAAGTCTTTGGAAATTGATTATGCTAATAATATTGTTGGTTGGGATGTTGTTCTTCAAGGTCAACAAGGCCTTAATAAAGCCATTAAGACAGATGAATGTTTGCTTGCTCAGAAAGCTGCTAAAACTCATTTTTTGGATGGGGATGAGAACTATGTCTATTTCCATGCTTGTATTAAGAACCGTAAAAGGATTAATTTGATTGCCTAGATTTGTTGCAGTGATGAAAGCACTCTTTCTAATTTTAATACTATTGTTATTGTTGGAATTTCCTACTTATCTAATATTTTTAAAAGTGATGGTCAAATGCTGCC
>NW_018243096.1:0-1173 GCF_001263595.1 Phalaenopsis equestris
GGCAGCATTTGACCATCACTTTTAAAAATATTAGAGAAGTAGGAAATTCCAACAACAACAATAGTATTAAAATTAGAAAGAGTGCTTCCATCACTGCAACAAATCTTGGCAATCAAATTAAACCTTTTACGGTTCTTAATACAAGCATGGAAATAGACATAGTTCTCATCCCCATCCAAAAAATGAGTTTTAGCAATTTTCCGAGCAAGGAAACATTCATCTGTCTTAATGGCTTTATTAAGGACTTGTTGACCTTGAAGAACAACATCCCAACCAACAATATTATTAGCATAATCAATTTCCAAAGACTTAACTCTGCTCTCCAAGTCTTAATGACTCTGTTGATCTTCCCAAAGAATTTCCAGTTCCAACGTTTAAGAGCTTGGGCAAGATTAATCTGTAATTACCACAGATTGTACCCATAACTGCCATTAAAGTCAATCTTCCAATTGTCTTGAAGAAATTGTTTATAGTTATCATTAAGAAGCCACATATTAAAAGTCTGAATTGATTAGGAACATTATTCAAAGCATTATTTAGAATCAGAAATAGCCATATGATGAACCTCATAATGACCAACCATGTTAGCCCAATTAGCATTAGCAACAAATTTGTCAAGCTTTTCAAAAACATAATCTCTATGCCATGTGAAAGGATTTCCACGAAAACCCAAATTAAAAAGACCAGCATCCATAAGAGCATCATTAAATAGAGTAATGAGATTAAGTTTAGGTGCCACACCACCTTTCTTCTCCCTAGCTAAATAGATGATATTGAAATCACCCCCCATGAGCCAAGGCTCATTGCTAGGATTAATGGATAAGAATAAATTGTAAAGCTCCATTCTCGCTTGCTTAGTACAACCATCATAAATAATAGATAAAAGAGAAGACTCATCTTGAATATGCACACTAACATGCAACATTTGATAATTATTAATAAAAAAATTAATCTTCAGGAAGTCTTTCCAAAAGAACCAAATCTTATTGCTAAGATTAGTAAAAGACTTGAAAGTACCATACATGTTCATGAACTTATCATTATTCTTGATAGAAATAAGAGGCTCAAGAATGCTAAAGAACTATAAATTAAACTTATGAATCAAGTGCTTCGGTCTCATAGAGTCATTAGACTTAGCTATGCCTCTAATGTTCCAAATTAGAGTGTTGAACT
>NW_018243097.1:0-606 GCF_001263595.1 Phalaenopsis equestris
ATCTTTTCTTCGTCAGCAACTTGTTGAAGATTCTTCGCGCTTCTGCACTAGTGAACTTTTGCCGATTGAAAACTCACATTCTGGGATTATCAGGGGAAGTGGACGCCATAGGAATGAAATTGACAAAGTTTTACTTCGTTCTTGGGGAGAAAATATGAACTAGAATTTGAATTTTTAAGTTTAAAAAGACTATTCCCGCCCAAAAACTATCAAAAATTGCCATTCGAACATAAGAAACCGTCATCTTACCGATCTTGTCAAGAAACCGCCTCTCACCGGTCTCGCCGACGGCAGTGTCGATGGCGCTAGCAGCGCGCCTCTGTATTAATTTTGTCGGGACTCTCGGGAAAAACCCGCCGCCGGCGCCGTCGGGCCCCACGGCACCCAAGGCAAAATTTTTACAGTTGTGCTCTGGTCTGAATGCGTCTTCATGGATCCAATTTTTAAGATGTTTCAAAGGTAAATAAGAGTAGTAAAGCTTAATACTACCATGAACTAGCAATAATCTCAAATAAAAAATACTATTACTATATTTGTGAATAAAGTAAAGATAAATATGAGTTGCCTCCCATAAAGCGCTTGGTTTAACGTTGTCAGCCCGACCTA
>NW_018243097.1:5204-5961 GCF_001263595.1 Phalaenopsis equestris
GCTACATCAGGATTTTGGATAGATAAGTGAATTTCATCTGCTGTAGGATTTACATAATCTCTTAAGGGTCTAGGTTGGTGTTCATTCTCTATTCCTTGATTGTTCATAATTTTTTCCATTGTATCACAATTTCTAGGTTTTCTTATTAATTTTCTAATTTTTCTAACAGTTCATTCTAATTCTGAATCGTATGGTATAAGATTTTCAGGTCCAAATTTGTGCATACAATTTAAAATTAGTGCTTAGTAATATAATTAAAAAAATATAAATATAAATATATAAATATATAGATAACTTGCAATTTAAGTAAAATTTTTTTAATAATTCTAATATGTCCGTTACTCTTAAAATTCTCCCCGGCAACGACGCCAAAAACTTGATCGACTTTTTTTTTTGTAAATCGATAATTACAAGAATTTGATGACGCTACTAGAAGATATAAATCCCCGGCAATGATGCCAAAAACTTGACTGACCTTTTTCTTTTTGTAAATAGACAATTACAAGAATTTGATGACGCTACTAGAAGATTTAAATTCCGGCAACGGCGCCAAAATCTTGACTGCGGCTTTTTATATATATGTGTTTAATTTATAAAGATGTATATATATATAATATTCAATAATGTCAAATTTGAATTTGTCAAAGCAAGTATACGTATCGCTCAAGTAATATAGGGCTCTAATGGAGTCCTAGTTATCGATCCCACAGGGAGAAATAGAATACTACGGACTAAGGCTTAATAAAAAATAATACTT
>NW_018243097.1:6830-16565 GCF_001263595.1 Phalaenopsis equestris
TTCATGGCTTCACCAATTCAAATCACCATTTCACAAATCTCGAGACAAGGAGAAAGACAGAGAAAACTACTCAGAACTCATGGGGAAAGCACAATACAACTTGGAATTCATATATAAAATCAAAGCCTTACAAACTATAACAAGTAAATAACTTATCTCTAAATTTCTGCCCAAGAACACTCCTCGAAGTTCGTCTGAATCTCTTCCTTTCTTTATAGCACACAGAATTCCTCTTTGAAGTAGCAAGGAGGAAGAAATCACTCACTTTCCCTCCACTCTTACAACTTCTCGAAGAATTCCTCATAGTTATACACTCTAACCAGCTTTCTACGTCCTAATGGATCCTTTCTAACCTCCGGGAATCCAAAAGTCTCTCCTTCCTATAGCTTCCAAGCTTACAATTTTCGGCCAAAATGTTCTCTTTAAAGATGTGGATGAGGTTTCCCAAGAGTTTCTTACGCACCCCTCCAAAATCTGGCTTTATCCATTGCACATGTCACATAACCGTCGATCCCGCCGTCAGCGGCCACGATGGCGCTGTCGGCAGCTTTCTAGAGATGTTGTCCTGTAGCATAGGGAAAATCTCGCCGTCGGCGCCCTAGTGTAATTCTCCACATTTTGGTCTTTTTTGCTCCAAATTCGCTCCTTTTTACATTTTTTTGCTCCATTGACCTTAATTCATTATTCCTGCAACAAACCATCAAAAATAACTTTCTTTAAAGTGCAATATCATTAAAAACAGTATAAAAGAGGTACAAAAATCTCAACATATTTTACTTTGGTCACTTATCTGAAACTCTTTCTCAAAACAAATCCCTTGTAGCCTCTCCTAGGAAATATAGGAAGAAGAAATCTCTCACTTTTTCATTTTCTAACAACTCTTAGAGAAGAATTCACACTTAATCTCACCACAAAAAACTCTAAATTATAAGAGGACTCTAAATGGTTGTGGAATGAAATGAAAGATTGTGTGGTGCGTAGGAGGTTGAATTTTGGGCGATGAAAAGTCAAGAAGAGTCACATTTCTGATCAATTTTCGCTCCAAATAAAGCCTAGAGTCGGTTCTCTAATAGGTGCATCCAAAAACTCTTTAAAAAGCGTTTAAATTCGTCGAATCTTCTAGAAACAGGGTCTGCACCAACACTTGCACCGTTGGCACTCATTCTGTCTTTATCGACGCCAGTGGACTTCTATTTAATTCGCTGCTCTCTGTCAAATGGTGCCGTCAGTGCAGAATAAATTTTCATATTCTACATTTTGACTCCAAATTTCATCCTTTTTGTTCCAAGTCCTAAAATCAACAACCTGCAAGAAAACATGAAAAATACCTTCCATTAAAGTGCAATATCACCAAAAATGAATATAAAATATGGGTCTAAAAACTCATATATTTTTGGAATATCAAAATTCCCCAAACTTACATGTTACTTATCCTTAAGTAACTCCTTTATTACATAAAAATATGACTTATGGTAAAGAAATTAATCTTCTAGATTTCCATACTTTAGTCCACTAAACATAATAGCATAACTTAAGAAAAATTCAAAACAACTCCAATTAATACTAAAGGTATAATTAAGTCTAATATTTATGATTCTCTATTCTTTTCAAGAAAAATTGCTAATCGTCATATTAAAATCACTTAGAATGTCCTTATGAAAAATAACTTCATGAAAATTTAATATTAAATATGCTAATACTCAAATACAAGTTTAGAAAATGTAGCCAAGCCTTCTTCTTTAAGTTGATTCAAGTGAAGCCAATTTTTAATTAGGTATATCCTCAAGCATCCTCAAGCTTCTCCCCACACAAGCTTCTCCCCACATCTTTTTCTTTTCTTTTTTTTTCTTTTCTTTTTTAGGACCATTTTCAATCCTTTTTCTTTTTTTTGTTCTCACTTTCTTTGTTATTTTTTTTATGTGAGGATTACTATATCTGGATAGCCTTTAATGATTTGAACTTCACTATCCTCTTCTTAAAGTTAAAAGCTTTTCACACTCCTTCACTTTATAAATTTATATTAGCTTAAAGATTTTTCATAAAGTTTTATTATTTTCTTTTTACATGAATCTCTAAGATTTTTAATACTTCAAAAATACAAATTTCTTTACTTAAAATAGAAAAACATAGTCTTATTCTCTCATACCAAATATCTTAAATCTCTAAAATTAACTTTTATTATTTAAAATTTTTACTTAAAATTACTATATATTTAGAAATATAAATATAGTTATCAAAAGTTAACCTGTAATACCACAGGTCATGTTAAATTTTAAATTTTTTGAAAATATAGCTAAATGAAGACAAATAAAATTAAGTTTCTTTCTTTAAAAATGAAATTTTATTTCCCCCAAACTTAAATTTTTAAAAGATTTAGCATAAGGAGCTTAAAAATAAAGGGTGAAAGAAAACATTTAATACATAAAGAAAAGATATATCTGTTGAAGGTTTTGATTTTTGAAAGTTAAATCAGAAATATTACAAGTGCTAATATGAAAAACTAAAAGACTTAAAACATTAAATAACACATAATACATATAAAATCTTTTGAGAAAGAGTTAAGTACAACACATCTAACAAAATGCTAAAACTAACAATAGTACTAAATTGAATTTCAAATAACAAATAGTTTTACAGTCCAACAGTTCACAACATAATATCTAAAATAAAACAGAGTCTCACAATCTAAAAACAATCAGTCTCAACAATATAACAAAAACAAATAACAAAATAACAAAGTACAATCAAACATAAACTAAAAGAAAAATCAAACTAACATATCACCAATCATCGTCATCATCTTCTTCTTTTTCCACATTCAAATTCTACTACTTATATGGAGTAAAGATAGGGTGGGTAGGAAACTGAACTGAGTAATCACCCTTCATATATCTAACCATCGCATCATCATAAGAAGCATCATATTCCAACTTTTGTCTTATCAAATCATCAGTGTGAGCTTTTATGGCCTCAATGTTTTCCATTCTATGATCCATTCTCAAGATATCTCCCTGCTAGATCATCATCTGCTCCATAAGTTCTTGAAGAGTAGGGTCACTAGAAATAGGGGTCCTCAAAATAGAAGGAATATCTCAGGTCTTACTTCTAGATCTCCATCCAACAAGAGATTCATATGTCTTTATATTGGCAGGGCCCATAGGGTTTTGAGGGTCTATCCCTATCCTCTCTTCATTTGGTGTAAAATCAATTCCTGCCTATTCACAGAGTGTGAAGATCAGGGCAGGGTGTGCAAAACCACCAGCGGTCTCTCCCAAAGCAATAGATCAAGTGTTCATATAAAAAATAGAGCCTACATTTATCCTCATCACCTGCTGGATACAGAAGTTTAGGATGGCTCTATCCTTTATAACCTCACTATGATGATTTGTTGGTATCATTCTTCCAAAAATAAAGTAGTGCTAGGCCTTAGATACTACATTTAACATAGAAAGAGGAAAGTTTACCTTAACACCATTTTTCACCTTCCAGGTTCCTATTCCATATGTAAGAAAAGAAATAACATCATCCAAGGCCTCATTCTTAGCAGAAAATGATTTATTCTGGCAATTGTACACATCTTTTAATTGATAAAATTCATTAATCTTTCTTGGAGAAAACTCCACCATTTTCCCATGAATAAAAACAAAGTCTTCAGAAATCTCTTTAAAATTGGCATAGAACTCTATTACTACACCAATAATCGCCTCGACAATAAAATAATAAAAATTTCCCACTACTGAGCATTGATTAATCTCTCGACTTCTCCTTTAGATTTTAAAATCCTCAATCCGATATCACTTTTTTATTTTCAAGTAGACTATGGAAACGAGCACTAGCCTTGAAGCTGACAAATTTTTGTTCGTCATAATCCAATTTTCTCTTTCGTTTGCTCATTCTAGGTGGCATGGTAAATCTAAGAAAATTTCATACAAATCTAAATAAATTGCCAAAATTCTGAAAATCACAATTTGAAATGCTTTAAATTTAAATCTACTATGTAAGAGTTCTTCACCAAAAGATTTTCTCAAAATCTTTCAAAAAATTCCAAAATTTTTGGATCTCGGCAATGTGAGATAATTCCTTGGTAAAAATCAAAAAAATGTTTAGTTCAAAGTGTAGCTCTTACCTAGAGAAGATGAAATCCGAACTTCCTTTGCCTCAAAATTGCCTCAAATCCGAGCAATAGCAAGCCCTAGGTGCAAAAACTGGATGTTGAAGGTGACTCAAAGGGTAAAAATGGAGTTTTATGGTGCAAATCGTGAATTTTAAGGGGTTTAGGCTATTCTCGAGTCGAGGGCGTGTCGATGCCCATGCCAGCGCCGTCGGCGCTGAAGGTCTAAAAATCTATTTTTTGATTTTTTCAAATTTTAATTTTCTTTCAATTTACTCCAAAGTTTATTTAGTCTTTTTTAATACTAATTTTCATCTAACAATAATTCAAAAACAAAAATTTTCACAAACAACACCAAATTAACTTTTATATATATAAAAATACACTTTACAAATACATTTTTCTAATTAAAGCAAACTAAATTATAATTCAGCGTCAAAATTTAATCACAACACTAGAACAGTGACACAAAACTATACACACAATTAAAGTTTAAAATTCTAAAGCAAAGCAAACTAAATCTAATCCACACAATTACATTAAATACGTAAGTATTATAAACTAGTAGAGAGTCCAACTTCTTCAATTATTCTGCCTCATCTTCAGTACATTCTCCTCTAATATTTCTCATAGACTGTTAATGAACATACAGATTGAAGAAGGGTCAGTACGGGATTTGAACAGTCAAATTTTCTTCGATCCATCCTTTTTCCTTGAACATTCACACTAATCCTGCTTCAATTGTTCCAGTATGATCAAAGTTCTCCTTCATCCTCAGTTCTAGGAGATCAAAAAGGTATTTAAGATTTCCTATTGCATTCGAAATACTCTGAAGTTCTCTTTCAATTTTCTTCATTTTCTTTTCCAAAGCGAGTGAACTTCCAACTTTTTGTGGCATTAATGGAGTTAAAGCATGTGATGAATGATCTAAGATAACATCTAATGCTTCATTTCCATTCCCAATATAATTATCATCAATAAGAATCATGGGCTCCTATGGTAATAAAACTTTTTCCCATCTTTCATAAGGAACTTGAGATTGGTTGCTAAGTAAGAAAATTGTGGAAGGATGCCCCAGTCCATATATAGGCCCATTAATAATAATACCCAAAACAGATTTAAAAATGACAGATCCTACATCAATGGGATTTTTCATTTGAATTCAATAATTTAAAATAACACTCTCTTTGGCGACTCTACTAATCTTCATGATAGGAAATAATTTTGCAGAAATGAAGAAATGCCACTATTTTAATATTGGATTAAGCAATAAAGTAGAAAAACTAACATATCCCTCATCTCGGATTTCCCATTTATCATTTTCATCCGTCAGAAAATTATAGACATCTTGCATCAAATCTCTTATTGGGATGAAATTTGTATAATGACATATTAGAACATTTTCTATCATATACAATTCATTGATTCAAGCTGGAGTAAATGGTACAGCCTTACCTCGTACGAAGACAACACCTTGGGTAATTCCATGCAAGTTGGCATAGAATTCTTTCACCACTCGTACAACAACTGCAGCGGTAGTGTAGCACAGAACTTCCCATCATCTTTGTACAATGATTTTATCAATCGGAGAACTTAGATTAATCAATCCATGATTGATAAAGCCTCTCTCCTTAATAAGTCTCTTCTTCTTAATGACTGTTGTATAATCTCTGCGCATCAAAACTGATAAACTTTATTCTATTGAAAACTCCATACCTGGAAGTGTTTCTGGAATTGGAAGCCATGAAATTCAAAAATAGGAAGTTTCTAGTCATCCAAGGTAGTTTTTAGGACTTTAAAAACACCTCCCGATGGTTATTCCTTTGTTCCATCCCGCCAAAGTTCTCCAAATTCATCAAACCACACAAAATTGCTTGCAGCGCTGTCGACGCTTTTGATAGCACTGTCGGTGCCAGTGATTGGTTATAGTGGTGTCGTCGGCGGTCGTTCTGGAGCCATTGGTGCCAGAGCCAATTCTGCGTCTGTTCTTATTTTTTTCAATTTGATTCCAAGTTTTCTTTCAATACCAAGCTTTTTCTTAATTTATGATATATAAAATTGTGTTGGATTATTATTTCCTAATATATAAAATACTTATTAAACAAAATAGTAATATAGATATATATATATATTTATATATGGGTTGCCTCCCACAAAGCGCTTAGTTTAACATCGTCAGTCTGACGTAGCATTTGTTTAGTTGGGTTGACTTAACATTAAATATTCTTTAAAATGAGATATGTGCCCTTCATAATAATGTTTCAAACGATGCCCATTAACTTTAAATATCTTTCCAGTGTTAGGATCTTTAAAAAAATGAAACAGTTTCATAATGATAGACTTTAATCACCTTAAATGATCCTAACCATCTAAATTTCAGTTTTCCTAGAAGTAATCTCAATCTTGTATTATATGTATTATATAATAAAACTGTATTATATAATAAAACTTCTTGTCCAAGTTCAAACTTCCTTTTAATAATCTTTCGGTCATGCCATATTTTTATTTTCTCTTTATAGATTTTTGCATTATCATATGCTTCATTTCTAATCTCTTCAAGTTCATTGAGTTGCAATAGTCTTTTCTCACCAGCATCTTTTAGATTAAAATTAAATTTCTTAATCGCCCAAAATGCTTTATGCTATAATTCTACTAGTAAGTGACATGTTTTTCCAAAAATAAGTCTATATGGGGACATTCCTATATAAGTCTTATAAGCAGTTCTATATGCCCATAATGTAGTGTCTAATCTAGCAGACCAGTCCAATTTATAAGGATTTACAGCTTTTTCTAAAACTTGTTTAATTTTACGATTTCATATCTCTGCTAGACCGTTAATTTGAGGAAGATAAGCAGTAGAGAATCTATGCATATCATCATATTTCTCAATCAATTTTTTGATTCTCTTATTCCTAAAATGAGTTCTTCCATCGGTAATAATTACTCTTGGCATTCCATATCTTGTAAAATTATTTTTAATTAAAAATTCAAAAACACTCAAAGCATCACATCTAGGTACAACAATAGCTTCAATCCATTTGAACATATAATCAATAACATGTAATATATATAAATTCCTAAATGAAGGCATAAATGGTCCCACAAAATCTAATCCTCACAAGTAAAAAATTTTAACCTCAAATGTGTAATCTTGTAAAATTTTATTTACAGTTCTATTTGTTCCAAAATGTCCTCCAAATTAAGAATCATTGCATCTTTTAATTATTTGTTGAGTTTCTTCATAAGGGACACACTTTCTAACAATTAAATTTTTACGTTATTTATAAATATGGGTCATCCCAAAAATAGAATTTTGAATCATATATAAATTTCTTTAATTATTAATTTTTAATATCAGGTGATAAAATATCACTTAATCTATCACTTACAATATAATTTACTATATCGGCATACCTTGGTACATTCATTTCATCATTACTATATAATTATTCATCAGGGAAATTTTCTAAAATTTCATTTACAAAATTAGTTGATATCAAAATTAGTTAATATTTCTTTTTCTAGTATAGACAAAGGATCTGCTATTTTATTATCATTTCTCTTTCTATCAACTACGATAAAATCAAACTCTTGCAATAAAAGTATCCATCTCATTAATCTTGGTTTAGCATGTATTCTTCTTTTGCATCAAGTATTTAATAACAAAATGATCTGTATGCACTATACATTTGGTTCGAATTAAGTAAGGTATAAATTTATAAAAGACATAAACAATAACTAATAAGTTTTGTTTAGTAGTAGTGTAATTGATTTGAGCATCATTTAGAGTTGTACCAGCATAATATATTACCTTAAAAACCTTATTGTGCCTTTGTCCTAAAACAACCCTAATAGCATAATCACTAGCATCACACATTATTTCAAATGATTTTTCGTAGTCAGGTGGAACTATTATAGGTGTAGTGACTAATTTTTATTTCAATAATTCAAATGCTTTTATGCATTCCTCATCAAAATTAAATTTTATATCATTTTTTAAAAGTTGGCATAATGACTTGGTTATTTTTGAAAATTTTTTTATGCACGTCTGTAAAAATCCAGAATGTCCTAGAAAGCTTCTTACCCCTTTAACGGTAGTAGCAGGTGGTAATTTTTCAATAACTTAAATTTTTGCATAATCAACTTCCATGTCATTTTTAGAAATTTTATGCCTAAGTACAATACCTCCTGTACTAGGTTGATTCTTTCACATAATTCCAAAATCTTTTCTAAATTATTTAAACATAATTCAAACAAAGTTCCAAATACAAAAAAATCATCCATATATACTTCCATTCCATGTTCAATAAAATTGCTACAAATTGACAGCATGAAATCATACATCTTTGAAATTTTGCAGGTGCATTGCATAGTCCAAAAGGCATTCTATGAAAAGCAAATGTTCCATAAGGGCTTGTAAATGTTGTCTTCTCTTGATCCTCTAGAGCAATTGAAATTTGGTGATAGCCAATCTATCCATCTAAAAAGCAATAGTATTTGTTTCTAGCCAATCTATCCAACATTTGGTCTAGAAAGGGTAAAGGAAAGTGATCTTTCCTCGTGGCCATGTTTAATTTTCTATAGTCAATACAAATTTGCCAACCAATAACTTGTCTTATTGGAACTAATTCAATTTTCTCATTTTCTTCAACAGTCACTCCTCCTTTCTTCGGAACACAGTGAATTGGACTCACCCAAGCACTGTCTGCATTATTAGGTTTAATCTCCTCTAAGGATCAACTTTAGGTTCGTATTGTTCATCTAATAGAATTCTATGCATACAAATTGAAGGACTAATTCTTTTAATATATGCTAAAGTCCATCTAAAAGCCTTTTTATATCTTTTCAATATCTCTATTAATTTTTGTTCTTAAATTTAGTTAATTCAGAAGATACAATAACAGATAATGTAGATGACTCTCCTAAAAACACATATTTTAAATGGGCAGGTAATATTTTTAGTTCAAATTCAGGTGCTTTAATACTTGAAGGAATAAGATTTTTATTATCATTTTCCAACAAATCTAACATTTTAAATTTGTCCAGATTATAATCTAAATCTTCTTCTTTTATTTCGTCCTCATTCTCAAAAAATTCTCCTTGCCTTAATTTATCTTCAAACTCTTCCTTAAATTGTTCATTAACAAATAATCAGTAACTTCCATCCTAAAACATTCATCGTCTTTTTCTATTACAGGATATTTCATAGCTTTTACAATATTAAATGCTACTTTTTGATCGTTAACTCTCATTATTAATTCTCCTTTTTGCACATCTATTACAGCTCTCCTTGTTGCAAGAAATGGTCTTCAAAAATAATAGGAATTTCTTTATCTTCCTCCATTTCCAATACTATAAAGTCTACAGAAAAAATAAATTTATCCACTTTAACTAATACATCTTTTTCTATAACTCATTTAGGATAAGTTATTGATTCATCAGCTAATTGAAGAGTTAATAGTAGTAGGGGAAATCTCTTCTAAATCTAAACTTTTAAAAATTGATAAGGCGTACAATTAATACTATTTCTAAATCACATAAGACTTTTCCAAAAAACTTTTCACCAATAGCACAAGGTATAGTAAAACTACTAGGATCTTTTAATTTTTCAGGAAGCTTTTTCT